>NC_045991.1:2878803-3178803 GCF_010909765.2 Amblyraja radiata
TGGTACTCCCGGCGTCGGGAGAACCCCCAGCGGCTTGGGGTGCCAGGAACGGCCGCCTTCCCCGGTACCTGCGGCTTCCAAGCCAACAGACCACGCCAGACGGAGCTCCGCACACTGTTGATCTCGGCGAGATGTAAGTTCAACGTCGCAGCTGCCGCTCCGCAGAACCGCGGCTCCACGATGTTTTTCCTCGGCGGTACCAAGCATACTGGAGACCCAGCGCGGCGACCCAGGAAAGGCATCGCCTGCTCCACGACAGCGCTCCAGCGCTGCGCCGCCGCCAAAGCCGATGTTCTGCGCCGCCGCCACGCCGACGTTCTGCGCCACCGCCAAAGCCGATGTTCGGCCAGGTCCCCTCAGGACACGTCGCTCCAGGACCCGCTGGTAGGCCGCGAGGACAAGTCGAAGACGCTGCTCGGAGGAAGGCAACCCATCCGCCAAGGTAGGGACTTAGAAAGCAGTTTCCCCCTTCCCCCCCCACCACCCCCACATAAAGATTTAGACCCCCTGATTGTACACTTAACAACTAAAAATAATAAAAAAGAAGGGAAAAACGGACAGCTGCAGGACAGGCAGCCGTTAGGACAGCGCCTCCTCCAGATGTTTGTCATGTACATCAATGATCTGGATGAAGGGGTGGTAAATTGGATTAGTAAGTATGCAGATGATACCAAGATAGGGGGTGTTGTGGATAATGAAGAGGATTTCCAAAGTCTACAGAGTGATTTAGGCCATTTGGAAAAATGGGCTGAAAGATGGCAGATGGAGTTTAATGCTGATAAATGTGAGGTGCTACACCTTGGCAGGACAAATCAAAATAGGACGTACATGATAAATGGTAGGGAATTGAAGAATACAGTTGAACAGAGGGATCTGGGAATAACCGTGCATAGTTCCTTGAAGGTGGAATCTCATATAGATAGGGTGGTAAAGAAAGCTTTTGGTATGCTAGCCTTTATAAATCAGAGCATTGAGTATAGAAGCTGGGATGTAATGTTAAAATTGTACAAGGCATTGGTGAGACCAAATCTGGAGTATGGTGTACAATTTTGGTCGCCCAATTATAGGAAGGATGTCAACAAAATAGAGAGAGTACAGAGGAGATTTACTAGAATGTTGCCTGGGTTTCAACAACTAAGTTACAGAGATAGGTTGAATAAGTTAGGTCTTTATTCTCTGGAGCGCAGAAGGTTAAGGGGGGACTTGATAGAGGTCTTTAAAATGATGAGAGGGATAGACAGAGTTGATGTGATCAAGCTTTTCCCGTTGAGAATAGGGAAGATTCAAACACGAGGACATGACTTCAGAATTAAGGGACAGCCGTTTAGGGGTAACATGAGGGGGGAACTTCTTTACTCAGAGAGTGGTAGCGGTGTGGAATGAGCGTCCAGTGGAAGTGGTGGAGCAGGTTTCGTTGGTATCATTTAAAATAAATTGGATAGGCATATGGATGAGAAGGGAATGGAGGTTAGATTAGGATAGATTAACCTTTATAATCCCCTTATTTATGGGAAATTCAGAGTTATGGTATGAGTGCGGAAGTGTGGGACTAAGGGAAAAAGTTGTCGGCACGGACTTGTAGGGCCGAGATGGCCTGTTTCCGTGCTGTAATTGTTATATGGTTATATGGTTATATGCTTATAAGGCAGGATGATGGGATCGGGAGGGAGAGACAGACCAGCGTTGAATGGCGGAGTGCACTTGATGGGTCGATTGGTCTAATTCTGCTACTTTCACTTATGACCGTCTGTTTTATCCAATCTTAACAAATTAACATAAATGCCGCAAATGTGGCAGTGAAATGTCTTCGGCTAGGCGCAAGGGCAGCACGATGGTGCTGCGGTAGAGTTTTTGCCTTGCAGTGCTAAAGACCCGGTTCCATCCTTACTGTGCGTGCTTGTATGTACGGAGTTGTACGTTTTCCCCGTGACCTGCGTGGGTTTTTCCTGGATCCCCGGTCCCCTCCCACTTCCAAAAGAGGTGCTGGTTTGTAGATTAATTGACGGTGTAATTGTCGTTTCTCCCTAGTAGGGTGCATGGTCCGCTTGTGCGGGATGGCTGGGCGGCGCGGTCTCGGTGGGCTGAGGGGCCTGTTTCCGCGCAGTGTCTCGAAACAAAGCTAAACTAAACTAAGCTAAACTAAACCCCCGAGGCTTATTATATATAATGTTTTAAAATCACGATTGCAGAGAAAATTAAGATCATAAGATCAAAGGTCAGAAATGTTAGGAGCATAATTAGGCCATTCGATCCATTTAATTTACTCCGGCATTCAATCATGACTGATCAATCTGTGCCTCCTAACCCCATTCTCCTTCCTTCTTCCCATAACATCTGACATCCGTACTAATCAAGCATGGCCGCTCAAGGATAAAGGATAAATGGGTGCTTAGAATGGGTGCTTAGAATCGGAGGGTGTAGGCGAGGAACTGGACGAGTACATTGTGTCGGTGTTCACAAGGAGGAGGATGTCTGAGGAAGAGGGGCTGAATGGAATAATACTCCAGGTGTGGTCACACAAGGACCTAGTACAACGGGCAGAAGGACTCTCTGCCTCCTATACTCAACTCCTCTTGTTATGAAGGCCAACATGCACTTCGCTTTTCTCACTGCTGCGTACCCTGCATGCGTATTTTCATTGCATGATGACAAGGATCCCCAGGATCCCGTTGTACTTCCCCTTTTCCCAACTTACCACCCATTTTAGATAGTAATCTGCCTTCCTTGTTTTGCTATCAAAGAGGATACGCTCACATTTACCCACATTAAACTGCATCTGCCCACTCACCCAACCTGTCTAAGTCACCCTGCTTATCATAGCATTCTCCACACAGTCTACTGCACCAGGTTTGTGTCATTTGCATATTTGTAATGATACGTAATCCCTTCATCTAAATCATGTAATATATATTATAAATAACTGCGGTCCCAGAACCCGAAACCTTGCGAAACACCATTTAGTCGCTGCCTGCCATTTTGTAAGGACCCATTCAATCCCCTATTCTTTGTTTCCTGTCTGCCACCAATTTTTCTATCCATGTCAGCAATCTGCCACGTTTGCCTAATTTTTCTCACTAATCCTTCTATGTGGGACTTATCAAATGCTTTCTGAAAGTCCAGGACACTACATCCACTGGCTCTCCCTCGTCCATTTTGCTAGTTACACCTCAAAAACATCCAGAAGATTAGTCAAGCATGATTTCCACTTCGTTAATCCATGTTGGCTCGGATCTATCCTGTTACTGCTATCCAAATGTGCAGCTATTTCATCTTTTATGATTGACTGCAGCATTTTCCCCACAACCGATGTCAGGCTAACTGGTCTATAATTCCCTGTTTTCTCTCTCCCCGCCTTTCTTAAAAATGGGATAACATTAGCTACCCTCCAATCCACAGGAACTGATCCTGAATCTATAGAACATTGGAAAATGATCACCAATGCGTCCACGATTTCGAGAGCCACTTCCTTAAGTACTGTGGGATGCAGACCATCGTGCCCTGGGGATTTATCAGCCTCCATTGTTCCTGCTTAATGTGGATTTCCTTCAGTTCCTCCGTCACCCCAGATTCTCTGTCCACTAGTACATCAGGAAGAATGTTTGTGTCCTCCTTAGTGAAGACGGATCCAAACTATCTTTTCAAGTCATCTGTCATTTCCTTGGATAATAAATTCACCCTTTTCAGTCTTCAAGGGTCCAACTTTGTTCTTACCTATTTGTTTTCCTATTCACATACCTACAGAAACATTTACTATCCTCCTGTATATTCTTGGTTAGCTTATCTTCGTACCTCATCTCCCCCCCCCCCCTCACATATTACCTTTTAGTTACCTTCTGTTGCTCTTTAAGCGTTACCCAATCCTCTGGCTTCCCGCTCATTCCCGCATGTACTTCTCTTTATTTTCATACTGTCCCTGACTTCCCTTGTCAGCCACGGTCTCTCCTTACTCCCCTTGGAATCGTTCTTCCTCTCATGATCTAATGCACTTACCTAAGATCCTGCTCATGCACCATGGAATAGTGTCCCAGCCTCCAACCTCTCTATATCGCTCAGATCCTCTAGTCCTGGCAACTTCTTCATAAATGTTCTCTGTGCCCGTTCCAACGTGACAATGTATTTCACGAATTCGATTGAGTTTTTTTTAATGAAGGTTGCTGAACCTAAAGGACTCCAGTGAACTATTTCATACGCTTCTGCATGATGGGCTGCTGTTTGCCATTAGTTCGCAAGGGATCCTGGAGTGATAGCTTACTATTTATTGGGAAGATTTTGCAGGGGTAATTCTGTTCGGCGGCGCAGCATTAAATTTAGTGCCACCCAGCGCTCGAGGACCATGGTTCAATTCTGGATCGATAATACGTATGTATGGAGTTTCTACGTTCTCCCCATCACCCTGTAGGGTTCTTCCAGGTGCCCTGGTTTCTTTCCAAACTCGAAAAATGTACAGGTTTGTAGGTTGATATAGCTTCGCTAAAAATTCTAAAATTGTCCCGGTGTGTAGGATAGGACTAGTGTACGGGATTATCGCTGGTGGGCGCTGTCTTGGTGGGCCGGAGGACCTATTTCCGCGCTGCATCAGTAAACTAAACTCAATCAAATTTTGAAAATGAGTAAGAGTGAAGGGCCAGGTCAAGTGGAGTGAAGGTGGTTGGCCAAATAGGTAAACTGACGGTAAAATAAACGTCCGACAGAACAAATGGCGCGAGGGCACTTCATCTGAAACTTCACGAGACACTTCGAGCTCCGGCGAGGGGTGCAGCTTTGCGTGTTTCTGTTTTGTTTCCTATTTCTATTTTGTTTGTTTATGCAGAATAATCTATTCACCTCCTTGGGTCTATGACGGCATTCTGGCAATTATGTGCCCCATATATGCAGGGTGTAGCTGGCTCTAGAGAGGGTCCAGAGGAGGTTTACGAGAATAATCTCGGGGATGAGTGTGTTAACATATGATGAGCGCTTGACGGCATTGGTATTTTATTCGCTGGAGTTTGAACAATGAGGGGGGACATCATTGAAACGTGCCGAATTGTGAAAGGCTTGGATAGAGTAAAATGTGGAGAGGTTGTTTCTACTGGTGGGAGGTGTCTAGGACCAGATAGCACAGCCTCCAAATACAATGACGTAACTTAACATAGTAAATGAAGGGCATTTCTTTAATTCTTTCTTAAAGGAAAAAAACAGCCAAAAAATCTTTCCCACGCCGGCAAATGTATATAAAATAGAAAATTATGGAATACATTTCAATTTAGTTTAGAAATACAACGCGGAAACAGGCACTTCGGCCCACGGAGTCCGCGCCGCGAGCGATCCCCGCACACTATCACTGTCCTACACACAAGTGACAATTTGCAAGTTTTACCGAAGTCAAATAACCTGGAAACCTGTACGACTATGGAGTGTGGGAAGAAACCGGAGCACCCGCGAAAACCCACGCAGTCACATGGTACACGCTCCGGACGGACAGCACCCACAGTCAGGATCGTTCCCTGGTCAGATAGGTCGCAGGTCACAACCATCACCGACCACATCTACCATAAGTGCCACACCGTCATATGGAAACACTCGTTTGCATATCAGAGTTTAGGAGATTATATGCAATACAAGTACAGAAATCGGGATCTCCTCTGTGCTTGTTCATTTAGTTAGTTTAATTATCAATGCCAGCGATATGTCAAACAGTTCTTCAACTCCTCCTTGAATTTCTTCTGTGTCACAACATAAATGCACGTATTTGTGCAACAGCTGAGAAGGAGAAGCATTTGCCCAGATTCTTGAAATATAAATATAGGGTCGTTGTAATCTGAATAGACAAAAGTATTCGTAATCCGGTAGTACAGATGGTGCGCCACGTATGTCGCCCATAACAGGACGACGTTTCCGGAAATGCTGAACAGTAAAATGATGGACTCCTCCTGCTTTCTAGCTCGGGATCAACGTCACTTCCTGAATTGATGCCTCTCACTGATCGTCGGACTCTATTGGAAACGAAAATGTGTCTTATGGTCAGTGCATTAAACAGTATTAGGAGGGTTAATGCTAGACACGGTGTTAAAATATAATTAATCCAGGAATACGCTACCCACACGGGGACAGTATAAAATCCCGGTAAAGTGGCACAGAACATGGGACACTGTTAACAAAGTACAACGGTTCCATTCCTAAATACAAAGGAACGTATTGCAAACCGCTCAATCCAAACACAATGCATATGTTCACAGCCGCTGTTTCTCAGTGCAATATTTAGTTTTCAGGTTCTGACAACAATAGCAACGAGCCGGTCAAAGGTTAAAGCGACAGTCAACCAGACAGAAAAAGTCCCTGATCATGAAAACCAGGACAGTTTTGAGACGACACGCCAAGTATTGGACAAAGCGCTCAGTGGGAAGTAGATACCAATCACCCTGTTCATTATGACGCCGGCGATAACGACCAGTAGATCTCCCACTGCCATGGCCACAGGTAGTAGGTGATGCACTTGGAGAGTCCGCACCTTCCCCGACTCAGGATAACAATCGCTGTCAAATTAATTGAAAAAGAAAAAAGTTGATTGCTTTTGGCGTGATTAATGAATTCGCCGAAATGTAATGTTTCAGTGCATGATGGAGCCTCTTTATTATATATATGTATATAACGTACATATATATACGTACATATATCCTTCTTCCAACTTGCTAGCTTTGCCCGTTTGTGGAAAACACACAAGTGGACAAACAATAGACAATAGACAATAGGTGCCAGCAACGCCATTCAATGTCAGCATGGCTGAGCATCCACAACGTTTCCCCATCCCTCCGCCATCTTTAAGAGCCCTCTGTAACTCTCTCTTGAAAATATCCAGAGAACCGGTCTCCACCGCCCACTGAGGCAGATCATTCCACAGACTCACAACTTCGCTGCGTGAAAAAAGTTGTTCCTCATCTCGGTTCTAATTGGCTACCCTTATTCTTAAACTGTGGGCCCCTGGTTCTGTACTCCCCGCAACATCGGAACATGGTTCCGCCTCCAACGTGTCCAAACCCTTAATAATGTTATATAACCATATAACAATACAGCACGGAAACAGGCCATCGCGACCCTTCTAGTCCGTGCCGAACACGTATTCTCCCCTAGTCCCATATACCTGCGCTCAGCACCATAACCCTCCATTCCTTTCCCGTCCATATAACTATCCAATTTATTTTTAAATGATAAAAACGAACCTGCCTCCACCACCTTCACTGGAAGCTCATTCCACACCGCCACCACTCTCTGAGTAAAGAAGTTCCCCCTAAACTTCAGTCCCTTAATTCTCAAGTCATGTCCCCTTGTTTGAACCTTCCCTAATCTCAGTGGGAAAAGCTTATCCACGTCAAATCTGTCTATCCCTCTCATCATTTCAAAGACCTCTATCAAGTCCCCCCTTAACCTTCTGCGCTCCAAAGAATAAAGCCCTAACTTGTTCAACCGTAAGATTCCCACTCATCCATCTGAATTACTGAGTACACAAGTTTAGCCGCTCCAATCTCTCAGCATATGACAGTCCCGCCATCCATGGAATTAATCTTATGAGCCTACGCTGCAATTCCTCAATTGCAATAGACCTTCCTTTCACCATAATTTATATTACTAAATCTCTGTTCTTGACCGCTTTTGGCCTTCTCTGCTGCGATTACCGAGAGAACGACGCCACCTACGGCCGTCATTTTTGGCCACCTCGCTCAGAGCCCCGCTCCGCCGCGTGTGTGCCGAGGATTTTCCTGTCGATGAAAATTGACAGATTTATTAATGTTTTTTACAACAGTCCCCATTCTCTCTGCTGCCCCTGCTGGAGGGAGGGGGATGGACTATAAAAGCAGGAAGTGGTGTGCCTCAATCAGTCTCTTCAAGTGGTGTGCCTCAATCACAGCCGTGAATAACACTGAACAACTGTCACCACAGCTGTGAGTACTCATAATTTGGTTTGAAAATGATAGTATAGTTAGTTTGAGGAAAAAAAGCACTGTCTGCAATGGTTGTTTGGGTTGAAGTAAAAAGGCACCCTCTCCTCTCCCCCCCCCCCTCTCCCCCCCCCCCCCTCCTCCTCCCCCCTCTCTCCCACACCCCATCTCCCCCCTCTTCTCCCCCCCTCTCCCCCCCTCTCCTCCCCCCCTCTCCTCCCCTCACCCCCCCTCTCCTCCCCCCCTCTCCTCCCCCCTCTCCTCCCCCCCTCTCCTCTCCTCTCCTCTACCCCTCTCCTCACTCCTCCCCCTCTCCTCTCCTCGCCCCCCCTCCCCCCCGCTCCCCCCCTCTCTCTCCCCCTTTTTCACCCTCGCTCCCCTCCATCCCCTCCCCCACCCTCCCTCCCTCCCCAAAACCCCTCCCCCTCCACATCTCCTACCCTCTTCTATCCACCCTCCCACTCCCTGCTCACCACCTCTACCCCTCACCCCCACTCTCAGCACCCCCTCTCTCTGCCCCTCACTCTCGCCCTCTATCTCTCTTCCCCTCCTTCCCCACCTTTCCCCCCTCACCACCCTCCCTCTTCTCCTCCTCTCCATCCCCCTATCCATATTTCCCCTCTCTCTGTGGATCTGTCTCCCTCTCTCTGTCTCTGCACCTTCTCTCTCTGCCCTCACTCTCTAACCCCCCCCCCCCCCACATGTGACTGCAAGTTGGGTGCTATGCGTCAGTAGATAGGGTGGTTATGGGGTAAAAGGAGCAAATTAATAATATTAATATAATATCAAGGGGGGTAATTAGCGTGAGTGCGGGGGGGGGGGTGTATAGATAGTGTGTGTGACACTGCAATCCGCCTCCCCACCCCCCCCCCCCCCTCCAACAACCGCACGTTGGGGGAACAGAACCAACAGGCCTGCACTTGGTCTAGTTATATATATATTTGAATGTACATATCAGATAGATATATATAATTAGATTACAGAAAGTAATATTTTGCTTCATAATCAAAAATGAATATTGATGGGTAGAATAAGTATAGACGATATATATATACCTACATATAAATATATTCATTCCTGATTCTGAAGCAGAGTAATATTCATTATCATCATCATCGTTGAAAACATCACAATGCTGTGTACGACAGAGATCGCAAATTCTACTGATGTGTGGATGGCCGTTAACACGGGAGGCGCTCATCCGCCCTTTGACGGGTCTTGTTTTTGATCCTGCCGGAGGCCCACATCTCCCTCCTTACCTGGCAAACCTGGTGGAGGCCGACTATCCGACCTTGGAGCAGGTAACCATATAATCATATAACAATTACAGCACGGAAACAGGCCATCTCGGCCCTACAATTCCGTGCCGAACAACTTTTTCCCCTTAGTCCCACATGCCTGCACTCATACCATAACCCTACATTCCCTTCTCATCCATAAGCCTATCCAATTTATTTTTAAATGATACCAACGAACCTGCCTCCACTACTTCCACTGGAAGCTCATTCCACACCGCTACCACTCTCTGAGTAAAGAAGTTCCCCCTCATGTTACCCCTAAACCTCTGTCCCTTAATTCTGAAGTCATGTTTATGGTAACAAGAAGGTCTTTCTACTTGTGTGTTTGCACAAACTCGTGTCGATATCTATTCACACACAATGTAATATTCCTGGTCAACATTTCCATTTGATGTTCAAAGCCATCCCTGTGTTTATATATCATATATAGTGACATTACGGAAAGTAATATTCCCTTGGTTCAGAATTAGAAATGAAGAGTGGTTTATAGTTTCCATCTGAGAAAACAGTATTTACAAATATTACTTGCTGAGAGAGCGGAAAAGAAAGACTTATCGATTTATAGCCTCAGAGCTAAAGGACGTACCTTTAGTAAGGAGAGACGAAGGAATGTATTTAGTCACAGTGCGGTGGTTATGTGGAATTAGTTACCAGATAGGGCAGTTGAGGCCACGTCAATGGGCCTTTTTCCGGCGGAGATGGTCAGATTCTTGATTATAACCATATAACATTAGTACGGATGTCACGGGTTATTGGGCAGAGTCAGGAAAATGGTGTCGAGAGGGGAAGATAGATCAGTCAGAATTGAATGACGGAGTAGACTTGATGGGTTAGGGTAAGGGTTAGGGTTAGGGTTAGGGTTACGGTCTAATTGTGTTACTAGAAGGTATGAACTTATGAATTATGACACATGCAAGACAATCACTCAAGGCGAGACCAACACCAGCGGGCAGAGAGAGCATGAAATCGGTGTTAATGTCACGATTGAATCAAATACCAGGAAATGCTCAAGTACTGATTTGCAAGCGGACGGCTTCGTGAATGGCGGGACTAACGGTGACTTCTGCACCCTTTATACCAAGTTATTTGGTCGTTGCATTAGAATAGTGGGTTTGCGAGCCTCTCTACGAAAAGAGTTCGGAAAACATTAGTAAGTTCATGTTATAGGAGCAGAATTAGGCCATTCAGCCCGACGAGTCTCATCCGCCAATCATTCATGGCTGATCTATATTTCCATCTTAATTTAATTATTCTGTCTTCTCCCCATAATCCATGAGACGCGTACTAACCCGTGCTGATGCTATTACCTCAGATGGAGCAAAAACTCTCACGATTTCTAAATGACCCGGAAAGATTGTCTCCTCTGTGCTACCCAATATAAATCTAAATGATCTGAAGCGGTCAAATGGAAATCTAACATATATCCGTAAGGAGAAATTAACAAAATACGTAAGGAACGAGCTGCCAGAGGAGGTCAATGAGGCTGGGACAATTGCAACGTTTAAGAAACAGTTAGACCGGCACATGGGTAGAATAGACCTGGAGGTATTTGGGCCAAACGCAGGCAGATGGGACTAGTGTAGCTGGGACATTTTGGCCAATATGGGCAAGTTGGGCCAAACACCTGTTTCCACGCTGCATGATTGTATGACTCTATGTAAACATATATGAATGAACATTTCAGTCCTTTAACGCTACTGTTCGAATGCTCTTGAACTGTGATGCGTATTCGATACCACCTTAAGCGGACAAAATTGGCAAGAGACGCAAATGGGCAGAACTAAGTTAAGTTTAGTTTGTTAAATTTAGAAGTGCAGCGCGGGAACAATCCCTTCGACCCATCGAGTGCGTACCGACCAGCGATGCTCAAACACTAGCACTACCCTACACACAAGGAACAAATTACTATTGTTACCGAAGTCAATTAACCTTTCACTTTTCGGTTATTCCATATGAGGTTCATCCTCATCCTTCTAAACTCCAGCGAGTAGAGGCCCAGTGCTGTCAAACGCTCATCATCAGTTTACCCACTCATTCCTCGCAAACCTCCCATGGACCATCTCCAGAGCCAGCACACCATTCCTCAGATAAAGCACTGATTGTCTGAATGCCGTCATAGACTTTATGGGTTGAATTGATTATTATACATAAGCAAAACAAAATAGACATATGCAAAACGTAAATATGTAGAGCTACTCTCCTTGAAGGAGCTCGAAGTTTCTCATAAAGTTCCTGATGAATTGTCTTTAGTTTACTTTCGAGATACAGTACGGAAACAGGTCCTTCTGCCCACCGGGACCGCGCCAAACAGCGATCCCCGCTCTGTCCCACACACACTAAGGACACATTTGACATTTACCAAGCCAATTAACCTATAAACCTGTACGTCTTGGGAATGTGGGAGGAAACCGGAGATCTCGGAGAAAACCCAGGCAGGTCACGGGGTGAACGTACAAACTCCGTACAGACAGCACCCGTAGTCGTAATCGAACGCGGGTCTCAGGCGCTTAATTCACTGTGAGGCAGCAACTCGACTGCTGCGCCACCGTGACTGCCGTGTCCTCCGCTATTTGCTGTGTCGAACAATTATTTTACTGTCAGTTTTATATATCTGGCCAACCATCTTCACTCACTTGACCTGATCCTTCACTTTTATTCAATTTGAAAATTTGAATCGGTCTCCTTAGTTTCGTTTCATTTAGTTTTGATCAGAAATACAGCGCGGAAACGGACCATTTGGCTACCCACGTCCGCGCCGACCAACGATCACCCAGTACACGAGCACTATCCTACACAGCAGGGGAAATTACATTTTCAACAAAGTCAAATTAACCTACAAACCCGTACGTGTTGGGTAGGCGGGAAGAAACCAGAGCAACCGGATAAACCCCAGATGGTCACGGGGAGAACGTCGAAACTCCGTACAGCTAGCGTCAATGGACATTTTTAAGGCATAGACAGGTAGGTTCTTGATTAGTACGGATGTCAGTGGTTGTGGAGAGAAGGCAGGAGAATGTAGTTGGGAGGGAGAGATAGGTCCGCCGTAATGGAATAACGGAGTAGACTTAATGGGACGATTGGCCTAATTCTCTTCCGATCACGTATTACCTTGTGACAAGATTTAAAAAAAGAAAACAATAAAAATAAAATTGTTTTTAAAATTTTTTTAAATGTCTGAAGAACGGTTTCGGCCCGAAATGTTGCCTGTTTCATTCGCTACATAGATGCTGCCTCACCCGCTGAGTTGCTCCAGCATTGTTGCCTACCTTCGATTTTCCAGCATCTGCAGTTCCTTCTTGAACAATAAAAATACTTACCTGTGATCCCAATTGCTGCAAGAATTGTATAATAAATGGCATACACCACGCCGCTAACCGGTTCGTGCATCTTGTCTTTGATTCGGTGTTTTGAAGAACTCTATTGCGCCACACGCAGTGACTGGTTGAACCCATCCTGATATATAGTTGAGGGACGTCCTCAGTGGATTCCCATTACAACACCATTAGGAATATTGGTAAGGAACAGTTGAAAAATAACTGCGGCTCAACCTTATATCAGATTAATTTAAAAAAAAAATAGACTTATATTTTCATCCCATGCGATTTTGGCTCAATTACATTAATAGGCAATGTTGATAAAATTGTTATGGTGAAGAATTGGTTTAACCACATTTAATTCAAATAGATCTTCTGAACGCGCATGATGCTAAACCTTATTCCATTATGATGTATCTGTACACTGCAAATGGATCGATTGTCATCATAATTTGTCTTTCTGCTGACTGGTCAGCACGCAACAAAAGCTTTTCACTGTACCGCGGTAACTAACTAACTAACTAACTAACTAACTAACTAACTAACTAACTAACTAACTAACTAACTAACTAACTAACTAACTAACTAACTAACTAACTAACTAACTAACTAACTAACTAACTATCTAACTAACTAACTAACTAACTAACTAACTAACTAACTAACAAACTAACTAACTAACTAACTAACTAACTAACTAACTAACTAACTAACTAACTAACTAACTAACTAACTAACTAATTAACTAACTAACTAACCAACTAACTAACTAACTAACTAACTAACTAACTAACTAACTAACTAACGAATTAACTGCCCTGTGCTAACCTAGGATAGACACAAAATGCTGTAGTACCTCAATGGGATGGTAGCATCTCTGGAGAGAACGAATGGGTGGGGTTTCGGGTCGAGACCCCTCTTCAGACTGATGTCAGGGGTAAAGGAGATACATAGACAACTGTGCTACCTGGATCGGGGGCGCTCCATTTCCAGTTCCAGGGAGCGAGCGGTCGAGGACGGGCCATGTGGGTGCTCGATGACGGAAGAGCCGCCGAGCATAACGGAGGACACGGCGAGGGGGAACTGCCGTGAGGGGGTCGGAGTGGGAGCGTCAAGGGGGAGGGGGATGGGGCCAAGGAGCACCTGTCGTGGGAGACTTGTAACATTTCGGCGCCCTTTACGTTGCAACTCTTTGCATACTTCGGGTATGCAAAATAAATAATATCACTGTGGTTTGTCACATGAAGTATCATCCATCCATCCATTCATTCATTCATTCATTCATTCATTCATTCATTCATTCATTCATCAATCAGGCCTTCAATGACCAACTCCAGTTTAAATCATTCCTGTCCAACTTTTATTATTTCATAGTTCTATCGAAATCGTGCAAACTCGTGGCTAAAAGCCTCTCCACATTTAAAGCATTGTAGTCGAATTCCCGAAATGCCATTGACTATAGGGGCTACGGTGCTAGCTCGGGTAAGCGAGAGCACCTTCATGCATTGTTTGGCTACCGTCAGCAGGATTAATCTACTGTACATCATTTGTGAAAAAGAAAGTACATTGAAATAAACCTAATGTAGTTTCACGTTAACAAAGTATTAATTCAGCCCAAGATGATTAATGTGTCGTCATCAATTCTGCAGATGACAACGGAATTGATGGCATAGTGAACAGCAATGAAGATGTCTAAGGTGACATAGATAGAATAGAAAATAGCTGCAGGAGGAGGCCATTCGACCCTTCGAGCCAGCACCGCCATTCAATGTGATCATGGCTGATCGTCCCCAATCAATAACCCGTGCCTGCCTCCTCCTCATATCCCTTGATTCCACTAACCCCTAGAGATCTATCTAACTATTTCTTACATCCATCCAGTGATTTGGCCTCCAGCGTCCTCCGTGGCAGGGAATTCCACAAATTCACAACTCTATGGGTCAAAACGTTTTTTCTCACCTCAGTCTTACATGACCTCCCCTTTATTTTGAGACTGTGGCCCCTGGTTCTGGAGTCGCCCAACATTGGGAAATTGTTTCCTGCATCTTGCTTTGCCAGACCCTTTATCATTTTATATGTTTCTATAAGATCCCCCTCATCCATCTAAACTCCAGTGAATACAAGCCTAGTCTTTTCAATCTTTCCTCATATGGCAGTCCCGCCATCCCAGCGATCAATCTCGTGAATCTACGCCGCACTGCCTCAATCACAAGGATGTCCTTCCTCAAATTAGGAGACCCAAACTGTACACAACACTCCAGATGTGGTCTTACCAGAGCCCTATACAACTGCAGAAGAACCTCTTTACACCTTTACTGAAATCATCTTGTTATGAAGGCCAACATTCCATTAGATTTCTTCACTGCCTGCTGTACCTGCACGCCAACTTTCAGTGACTGGTGTACAATGACATTCGGGGCTCGCTGCATCCCACCTTACTTAACCTAACCCCATTGACATAATATACTGCTCCCTTGTTTTTGCCGCCAAACCTCACATTTATCTATATTATTCTCTATCTGCCACGCATCTGCCCACTCACTCAACCTGTCCATGTCAATCTGCAACCTCCTAACATCCTCTTCACAGCTCATGCTGACACCCTGCTTTGGGTCATCCGCAAACCTGCTAGTGTTGCTCCTAATTCCCTCTTCCATATCATTAATATACATGGTAAACAGTTGCGGCCCCAACACCGAGACTTGCGGCACTCCACTCGCCACTGCCTGCCATTCTTAAAATGACCCGTTCACTCCTACGCTTTGCTTCCTGTCTGTGAACCAATTTTCTATCCATGTCACCACCCTGCCCCCAAAACCATGTGCTCTAATTTCAGTCACCAATCTCCCGTGCGGGACCTTATCAAACGTTTTCTGAACACTACATCCACAGGCTCCCCCTCATCCATTTTACTACAGAAGATTAGTCAAGCACGATTGCCCTTTCATAAATCCATGTGGACTAGGATTAATCATTTTACTGCTATTCAAATGCCCCATTATTACCTCTTTAATAATTAACTCCATCATCTTTCCCACCACCGGTCAGGCTAACTGGTCGGTAATTCCCCGTTTTCTCTCTCGCTCCTTTCTTGAAAAGTGGGTTAACATTAGCTAAGGATCCAGATAAAACTGGGAAAGTTGGAAAGCGAATGGGTATTAGAATGTCACTTAGGCTCGTGTGAAATTGTGCACTTTGGGAAGTTAAACCTGGCTGGACGATATACAGTGAATGGTAGATCAAGGGGCGTGTTGTTGAACCACGAAATCTTACAGTCCAAGTACTTAGATTGTTAGGGCTTTTAGATAACCCGCCTAAATATGGAATTTCGAAGGATGTGGGGATCCTATAGAAATATATACAATTCTTAAGGAATTGGACAGGAAGAAAGGTTCGTCAGACATGATTTACGTTTCATAAATCCATGCTGACTTTGTCCAATGATTTCACCACTTTCCAAATGTGCTGCTATCCCATCTTTAATAACTGACTAGCAGTTTCCCCACTACCGATGTTAGACTAACTGATCTGTAATTTTCTCTTTTCTCTCTCCCTCCCATTTTAAAAAGTGTGGTTACATTAGCTACCCTCCAATCCTCAGGAACTACTCCAGAATCTAAAGGTCAAAGCCGGTGATGGACTGGGCAGTGGTCACAACTTTCCGTCGCCTTTTTTCGCTCCTGGACGTTCAAGTTGCTGAACCAGGCCACGATGCAACCAGTCAAATGGTCTCTGCCGTGCACCTGTAGAAGTTTAGGAGAATACGCTTCGAAATGCCGTATCTCCATAATCTTCTCAGGAAGAAAGTTCACTGATGTGCCTTCTTTACAATTGCATCGGTGTGCTGGGTCCAGAAAATTTCTTCTGATATACACACACCCAGGAATTTGAAGTTATTGACCCTCTCCGCCATCGTCCCGTTGATATAAACAGGTTGCTGGGTCCTCATCCTTCCCCTACTAAAGTCCACAATTAGTTTCGTGGTCTTGCTGATGTTGAGAGCCATGTTGTTGCGCTGGCACCATTTGGTCAGTCGGTCGATCTCACTTCTATATTCTGACTCGTCCCCATCTGTGATTCGTCCAACCACAGTGATGTCATCAGCGAACTTGATGGCGGAGGTCGCACTATGACCGACTACGCAGTATAGAGTAAGTAAAGCAGGGGGCTTGAGCAAGCAGCCTTGAGGTGCTGCCGTACTAATTGTTACTGAGGATGAAGTGGCTCCTCCAATTCGAACAGACTGTGATCTGTGCATGAGTAAGTCGAGGTTCCAATTAAAGAGGGATGCGCAGAGGCCCAGTTCTGTGAGCTTGTTAACCAGCTTGGAAGGGATGATGGTGTTAAACGCCGAGCTGTAGTCTATAAACAACAGCCTGACGTAATGTTTTGATTGTCAAAGTGGTCCAGTGTGGAGTGGAGAGCCAGTGAAATTGCATCTACCGTTGACCTGTTGTGGCGGTATGCGAACTGTAGTCGGACGAGGTTCTTGTCGAGGTAGGAGTTGATGTGCACCATAACCAACCTCTCAAAGCATTTCATTACCACAGACGTTAGGGCCACTGGTCGCTTGAGCCGCTTCCTGATTTTGCCTTGTGATGGCATTCAAGCCCTGCTACAGTTGCCGAACATCCGCCTCCTCCTCCAGCTTAGTGCAGGTCCCTTTTGGCCTTTCTGATGGCCTTACCAAGGTCGTATCTGGACTTCTTATAGACCTCTACATCGCCAGACCTGAATATCCGGGATCTTGCCTTCAGAAGAATGCGGATCTCATGGTTCATCGAAGACCTCTGGTTAGGAAACACTCGGAAGGTTTTTGTTGGAACACAGTCCGCCACACATTTCCTATGAAGTCTGTAACGACTGTGGCGTATTCATTCAGGTCTGTTGCCGAGAATATAGAGAAGCAGTGACATTGATTCATTGAGACAAAACGCGCAGTTTTTCTCTTGCAATTATACAATATTGATAGTGTGTGTACACATCTGAGCAATTCATTTAGACTAAATATTCCGATGTAGTTTGAACACTCGTGAACTTTCCATTGAGCTGAATATTTCCCGGTCATTGACAAGGACATCGGACGCGAGACAACAGTTTGATTGCACTTGAGGAAAGGGAGAAAAGATTTCCCCTCAAGGTTGTTAGAAACTGCCGACGTTTCAAAATCAACTGTTCGAATACAGTTCATGCTTTCAGCGTCCTCACCGATTAGGCTCTGTTGAGATTAAGCCTCCCCACCTCACATCGTTTTCATATCCTTATGATGTTCGACCTGGTGATCAACCTGTTCCAATAACATGTCGATAGATGCAAAAAGCTGGGGAACCTCAGCATCTCTGGCGAAAAGGAATATGTTTATGTAAACTGTGTTAAGTGTGGGCTTGTTTTTTTTTGGAATATAAGACTATAGAAAATGCAATTTCGTTCAAAATCGAAATCCTACTCCAAATTGAGCGCCAGGGGAAAAGGAAAAGAGAGATAGGGATAATATGGACAAATATTGAATAAATGAATGAAAGATATGCAAAAATGTAACGATAATAAAGGAAACAGGCCATTGTTAGTTGTTTGCTGGGTGAGAACAAGTAAAATGTGACTCATCAATAAGACTTTGCGGCTGCTACGACTTGGGTGGGGTGGGATGGAGAGAGACCGAATAACATGTAACGTTGTTGGAGATCTCGTTGTGATTTGTATCGGCATGACTGCTGGACCATATTTTTACGGATGTAGAGCACTATCTTGTATAACATATAGTCGTGGATCCATAAAGCACAGAAGCAGGACCTTCGTTCTGCAGGAGGTGTGTTTGACCTCCACCCTAAATCAGGATTTCACGTGAGGAGCAGTCGCCTTAGAAATTATAACTCAAATCGTGAGAGCACACAGAAAACATCTCGTCTAGTCTACATGGGTTTCATAAAACAGTCGGTTTATGAGGGGAGGTTTTGCTTGACAAATCTGCTGGAAGTCTTTGAATACGTACATAGCAGGACAGACAACGGAGATGTTGTTTACCCAGATTTTCAGAAAGCCTTTGATAAGATGCCACACGCGTGGCTGCTAATGAAGATATGAGCCCATGACTTCAATGGGCAGATACTAGCATGGATAGCAGGTTGGCTGGTTGGCAGAAGGCAAAGAGTGAAAATAAAGGAGGCGTTCTGTGTTTTCACGATTATTGGGATTGCGAAGGAAATGTGCGGACACTATTAGCTCCGTAGATTGCTCCCTGGCAACACCAGTCTACTCGACAGAACATAAATAATGGCCATCATCACCCATGAGGATTGCTCCCCTATTCGTGCGGCAATGTGTGCCCGGACACAAACGAGTTAACAGTAGATGTTTGTTCAGTGAGTATACTTAAAGTCAGTCCGCACGGAGCCCGGTTGTGTAACGGGGGCTCTAACTTGTTCCAATAAAAACGATTCCTGTTGATGCGATATGAGAGTGTTAGTGAGATCATCCCGTCCGTCACCGACACAGAGCAGCAGCTCCGCAGACGAAGAAAACCATTGGGAATATCTGAACAATAAAGTGGGATGTTAGATGGCTGTTTAAGAATCTGAGAATATTAGAGAGTGAAGTGATTGTTACTGAGTGCAATCGAGGAACAGTGAGTGCGGTGTTACAGAAATGGATCGGTCTCAGAAAACGGTAGACTGGGATGTTACCGCGATGGAGAAGGGAGTCTTCTATTTGGCTGGCGATATTATTGAGTCTGGGTACAGCTTAAATATGCGGATCTATGGTCTACTCATGACTATTCAGCCTGTCCTTTATCCCTTCCTTGCCTTTGTTGCTTTTCCAGGTAAGTTCCCGTCCAAATTCCCTAGCAGCATAGGTGAGAAGCGGCAGTTACGAGATCCGGTATGAATGTCTGTTATTAATACGGTACACAATCGTTAACGGCATTCAAGTTCCTGTAATTCACTCTTTGGTTGTAATCCGCTGCTGCCGTGCGCTTGGCGAGCTGCATGCAGCTGTCGAACCTGTCCACTGCAAACAGTAAATTAATGTAATTAGATTTTTACAGGTTTTAGATCTTTTTACAGGTTTTAGATGTTTTTACAGGTTTAATGCAATCTTGAGAGACTGACACGCTTTTCGTCGCCTCCCTCCTCTTCCCAGGTGCGACTGAAGGGGACAATTCCTGCTGTAATCTGCCCCATTTCCGCCCAATATCACTATATTTGGGTAATGCTCGGAATCATTACTGTCCCCAACAGACAGACACTTGCGCATTGGGCAATTAATAGACGGAGAACCCTGGGCTGATTGATTCACACTAACGCAACGTCCCTGCATAACGAGCAGGAAGAGTGTTTGTTATCCAGCCGACACTGAATCAGATTCACAGTGAAGCAATGAGCTAAACTCCCATGGTGAAGTGAGAAATGGTCAGAAACCGGCCAGATTCTATAGCCGAACCGCCTGACTGCTGCTTCTCATTTGTTAATTAGTCGAGTAGATGAGGTTATTTTACCATTAGACATATATTTCGTTGAATAGATACTGTTAAACAAAATTGATAGACAATCTTCTACAGCTCTGAATCCCAGAACAGGATTGTACATTTGATTTCCCCTCGATGAATCAGCCGAGTATGCTTTGTCCGCTCTCATGTCTCTGTTTACTTCCCTCCTCACAGTGAACACGCTGACAATGGTGGTCCTGTGCCGGGGAAATTGCGGTCTCTCCGCAGGTGTCACTCACTACCTGATCGCCATGGCAACGGCCGATCTACTGGTCATTATTCTGGACCTGATACTAAGGCAGATTCTCATTGCTTACTATGACACATTTGTGTTCCTACTCCACGTCCGAGTGTGTAATATCCACGCCGTGTTGCTTTACGCCGCCACCGACTGATCTGTCTGGTTCACCGTCACCTTCACCTTTGATCGATTTGTGGCCATTTGTTGCCAGAAGCTGAAAACAAACTATTGCACAGAGAGAGCAGCGGCTGTGGTTCTGGGGAAAGTGACCGTGCTGAGCTGTTTATGTTGGGCGGTAGATATTTGCTATTTAATGCTCCCTGGTTTTGTTGGGCAAGTTCGATCCTCACTGGTTTGGGGAATCGGAGAGTTGCTCCATCATCTCATCACCCCCGTGATCCCATTTGTCCTCATTGTTTTGTTCAAAACTTCGACCATCTGATACGTATTAGTGGAGAGCAGAGCCCGCAGGAGACTACGGGGTCCCAGCAGTGGGTAGAATGGCAGAGACCCAGAGATGGAGAGCCGCAGGAAATCCCTCATTTTACTGCTGGTCATATCAGGGAATGTCATCGTGTTGTGGGCGCTCCATGCGATATTTGTTGTGTGGTTCAGACGAGCTGGAACTATCCGTAATCCGCCATCGGCGAACTGGCCTACATGCTGCAGAACCTGAGTTGCTGCACAAACACGGCTCTTTACGCCATCACCCAGACTAAGTTCAGGCAGCAGTTCAAAGAAGTGGTGAAATCGACCTTTAGTCTGATGGTAAATTGTACTCAGCGCCGCGGGGTTTAGGAATCCGTGCCCTCGCCACCCCATCTGCTCACCCTCCCCCCTCACTCCCCGACACGCTGTGGATCCTCGCTGACCTGATCCACAGATGAAACTTGTGAACTTGGCAAGTCCCCCGATTCCGCCACGAAGATCTCTTCTTCTGCCCCTTCTTTCCCCTTCACCTTTTGTTTGGTGGCGTCCTGCAGTAAAGAAGCTTGTATGATTACTCTCGTGTCCGAGCCTTATTTTATGTATGTTCAAAGCACCCAAATACACAACAATTGGCGATGAGAATAAAAGAACGAAGATAAGAACAAGGCCAGCAAGAAGAATTGAAAACAAATTTAAAAATAGTAGTATCTGGAAAGAAGTTGGACACAGCACCAAGCCAAATGGTTTTGAATTGGTACCAAAAAGAAAAAACAAGGTAGGAACGGGAAGCAATAGCTCAGGGAAGAGCGAAGGAAAACAAGCAGGGCAGTAAGGCTCACCGAGCACAGCTAGGAGCGACGGTGGCAGCTTACCTACAGCCCACAGCCAGCCCCAGACGTTGGGTGAGGGACTGGACTTCTGCCCACGGCCTATCATGCCTCTCTATGCGGTTCTCCCAGGCACTGAGACTGGGAAATGCACAGACTGCACCAAACTGCTGCAGCCATTGGATATATTTGAAACGAGGATAGCCGCATTAGAAAAATGCAAAGGACTAAAAATACTGCAAGAGTCAACGACAGAGACGGATAATGAACACGTCCTCCAGGATAAAGTGCGGATGGGTGAGTTAGCTGAACTAGCTCCGACAAACACACAACTAAATGATGACGATGACAGGTACATTATATCCTTCCCGAAACTGGACAAGAGAGAGACAGTTCCAGCTGCCTCTTACTGGCACCAAGTCGGCGCTATGCCCAAACGGAAAACCACAGTGAATCAACAAGTTCACTCGACGCCAAATGCTAGGCTAACCAAAGCTAAAGTAGCACGTACAAGCCGGATTAGCCCGTCCCCGAAGCTAACTCTGCCGCTGAAAAACCGGTTCCTGCCACTACGAGAGACCACGAACGACAGCCCGCAGAAACGTGATGAGAAACGGAGACGGAACACGTCGCCCGCAGGCAAGCTGCCGCGAGCCCGGAGATGCGTCCGGACAGGCAGCGCGGACAGAGACGGACCATGAACACGTCGCAGGGAGGCGAGCTGCGCATGGGTCCGCCACCGGCACCTCAAGCCCCGGGGCGCGTCCGGACAGACGGCGCAGACAGAGACAACAAGGGCCCATCACACAGAAAGCGGATGAACCAGACACTCTGATTGTAGGAGATTCAGCCATAAAGGATATAACCGGTAAGATGATCAAAACATGCTGCTTCCCAGATGTGACGGTTAGTGATGTCAACCAGAAACTAGCCACAATTGTACTGGAAAACCCAAAAATCCCACAGGTAATTGTGCATGCAGGATTGAATGATATTCGAAAAGAACAGTCAGAACTTTTAAAGAGGGATTTCACTGAACTATTAGATACACTGGACACATTAGACATTAAGTCACTCATCAGTGGTCCCATACCAGCAGTTGACAGGGGAATAAACACATTCAGTCGGCTACTTGCACTGAATACATGGCGAACGCCACCCGACCCGTGGAGCTGGAGAACGCCACCCGACCCGTGGAGCTGGAGAACGCCACCCGACCCGTGGAGCTGGAGAACGCCACCCGACCCGTGGAGCTGGAGAACGCTACCCAACCCGTGGAGCTCACCTGACCCTCGCAGCTGGAGAACACCACCCGACCCGTGGAGCTGGAGAACACCGCGGAGCTGGAGACCGCCACCCGACCCGCTGGGCTGGAGAACGCCAGGTAAGCCCCGGGGCTGGAGACCATCAGCAGAGCCGCGGGGCTGAAGAACGCCTGCGGAGTCACGGAGACGCAGACGCGGAGCAACGAAGCGGCAGAACACCAGCGGGCACCAAGCCAGCTCGGCCGACCAGAAGCACCAACAGACGGCGACGCGTACGAAAACACCGCCGGGGACGCAGAGGTGGGTTAAAGGCCAGGTTAGAGCTAGCCCCACACAGGGTAGCGATTCCTAGCCTTTTTCTCGCCAACGTGCGCTCACTGGCAAACAAAATGGACGAACTCCGGCTAAGGATCACCTCCCACAGCTGGATCAAGGACTGCAACATCCTGATCTTCACGGAAACTTGGCTCAACACTGACGTTCCTGACAGCGCCATCCAGCTATCGGGGCGTCATTTACTCCGAGCGGACAGGACATCAGACTCCGGCAAGACCAGAGGTGGGGGTCTGTGCATTTATGTAAATAAAGCATGGTGCACGGACTCCACCATCATCGAGAGTCACTGCTCAGCTAACCTTGAGTTCCTCTTGGTTAGATGCAGACCGTTCTATCTGCCCAGAGAGTTCACCTCCACTGTTGTGACTGCAGCCTATATCCCTCCTGATGCTAATGCCAAGCTTGCAATGAAAGAGCTGCATACTGCCATTAGCAATCAACAGACGCACAACCCCGAGGCAGCCTTCATTGTTGCGGGTGACTTCAATCACTCTAACCTGAAGACTGTACTCCCCAAATTCCACCAACATGTCTCCTTCCCCACTAGAGTAGACAAGACACTGGACAAAGTCTACACCAACATGGCTGAAGCTTACAAAGCCATCCCCCTCCCCCACCTTGGTCAGTCTGATCACGTCTCATTGTTCCTGCTCCCTAAGTACTCCCCACTCATCAGACGGGTTAAACCAACTGTGAGGACAGTTAAAGTCTGGTCAGAGGAAGCGGACTTCACACTTCAGCAGTGTTTTGGAAACACTGACTGGAAGGCGTTTGCAGCCCAGGCCACCCTTGACTCCCACACGGACATTGATTCCTACACATCCTCTGTTCTGGACTTTATAAACTCCACCATCAATAGTGTCACCTCCCTCAAACAGGTGACCATATTCCCGAATCAGAAGCCATGGATGAACAGCGAGGTCAGGCTACTGCTGAAAGCACGGGACACCGCTTTCAGGTCAGGCGATGCTCGAGCCTACAGTTCAGCCAGGGCTAACCTGAAGAGGGGCATCAAGAAGGCCAAGCACTGCCATAAGCTCAGGATTGAGGAGCACTTCAACAACAACTCCGACCCCCGACGCATGTGGCAAGGCATCCAGGCCATCACGGACTACAGACCCTCCAACACCACCCCCACATCCAGCGACGCCTCCTTCCTTGAGGAGCTTAACCACTTCTATGGCCGCTTCGACAGGGACAATCTAGAGACAGCCATCAAGGCTGTGCTACCTGCCGATCACCAACCCCTCACACTCACCCCCTACGACGTATTCGTGGCACTGAGTAGGACTAATGCACGTAAAGCTGCTGGCCCTGACGGCATCCCCGGGCGCGTGCTCAGGGCCTGTGCTGCGCAGCTGACAGACGTCTGGACTGACATCTTCAACCTGTCACTTGCCCAAGCAGTTGTCCCCACGTGCCTTAAATCCACCTCCATCGTGCCAGTGCCAAAACACTCCACTGCGGCAAGCCTCAACGACTTCCGCCCAGTTGCACTTACCCCCATCATCACCAAGTGCTTCGAGAGGCTGGTCCTGGCACACCTCAAAAGCTGCCTACCCCCCACACTGGATCCCTATCAGTTTGCCTACCGCAAGAACAGGAGTACGGAGGATGCCATCTCAACGGCACTTCACTCCGCCCTCTCCCACCTCGACAACAGAGACACTTACGTAAGAATGCTGTTCATCGATTACAGCTCAGCATTCAACACCATTATACCATCAAAACTGATCACCAAACTCGGTAACCTGGGCATCGACCCCTCCCTCTGCAACTGGATACTGGACTTTCTAACCAACAGACCCCAGTCTGTTAGGTTAGACAAGCACACCTCTTCAACCCTCACCCTGAACACCGGCGTTCCACAGGGCTGTGTGCTGAGCCCCCTCCTCTACTCCCTCTTCACCTATGACTGCACACCTGTACATGGTACTAACACCATCATCAAGTATGCAGATGATACAACGGTGATTGGCCTCATCAGCAACAACGATGAGTCGGCCTACAGGGAGGAGGTCCAGCACTTAGCAGCATGGTGCGCTGACAACAACCTGGCCCTTAACTCCAAGAAGACCAAGGAGCTCATTGTAGACTTCAGGAAGTCCAGGGGCGGCACGCACACCCCCATCCACATTAACGGGACGGAGGTGGAACGTGTTTCTAGCTTCAGGTTCCTGGGAGTCAACATCTCCGATGACCTCTCTTGGACCCACAATACCTCAACTCTGATCAAGAAGGCTCACCAGCGTCTCTTCTTCCTGAGGAGACTGAAGAAGGTCCATCTGTCTCCTCAGATCCTGGTGAACTTCTACCGCTGCACCATCGAGAGCATCCTTACCAACTGCATCACAGTATGGTATGGCAACTGCTCTGTCTCCGACCGGAAGGCATTGCAGAGGGTGGTGAAAATTGCCCAACGCATCACCGGTTCCTCGCTCCCCTCCATTGA
Organism: Amblyraja radiata; assembly: GCF_010909765.2. Classification (NCBI taxonomy): domain Eukaryota; kingdom Metazoa; phylum Chordata; class Chondrichthyes; order Rajiformes; family Rajidae; genus Amblyraja; species Amblyraja radiata. The sequence goes on from NC_045991.1 coordinate 2,904,365, forward strand.
GTCTGTCCAAAGCAAGCGTTATCTGCGGAGGGCGCTCAGCATCGCCAAGGACTGCCCTCACCCCAACCATGGACTGTTTACCCTCCTACCATCCGGGAGGCGCTACAGGTCTCTCCGTTGCCGAACCAGCAGGTCCAGGAACAGCTTCTTCCCGGCGGCTGTCACTCTACTCAACAACGTACCTCGGTGACTGCCAATCACCCCCCCACCCCCCGGACACTTATTATCACTTATTATTATTTATTTAAATCATTTGCTATGTCGCTCTTCCAGGGAGATGCTAAATGCATTTCGTTGTCCCTGTACTGTACACTGACAATGACAATTAAAATTGAATCTGAATCTGAATCTTCCAGAGCCTGCAATGAAAGAGGAAGGAGCTTTATTGACAACTTTAACTTATTTTGGGGGCGCAAATATATTTTCAGAGCAGATGATGTACACCCAAACTGGTTCGGCTCAAGACTGTTAAGGGAAAATCTTCTCTTCTCGCCCTCCCACAAATCTACCCTGCCACGGTCTGACATACAGGCCACAGTCAGACCACAGGTAGAGAAGCGAGACAACAGCCCCCTCCCCCCCACACACACACACGTCTACCCTGCCACTGTCTGACACACAGGCCGCAGTCATGCCACAGACCTTGAGGAGAAACAACAGCCCCCCCCCCCCATCGACCCACCCATCCCCCACCGCTGATTCTGGCTTGGAGAGGAACGGCCATCACCCTCGCCTGCACTCCCCCACCGACGAAGACCTCCACCCTCATCTCTCCCATAGCCATAACAACACCAGCTCCACTGTCTCCTCCCATTATGATTTTCAATATGAATTGAAGAAACAGGTAAAAGGTGGCATTAAACTTGCATCTGTGTCTATGATGCCCAGCCCACGCCCCATATCAGTACCATTGCCACGTCACGGCCGCAGGGAGATAACAACCAAGCGGAGGGCGCCACAGCCCCCTCCTCTATATTGATAGCAGTCCTGAATATTACTGAGACAAGAAAGGGTTCAGCCGTAGACACATTACAGAATAGAATAGAATAGCCTTTTATTGTCATCCAGACCGAAGTCTGAACGAAATTTAAGCAGTCATACATATAATACAATACAATAAAAAACAACAATAAACACATATTAACATCCACCACAGTGAGTCCACCCAACATCTCCTCACTGTGATGGAGGCAAAAGTCTTAGGGCTGCAGTCTCTTCCCTCCTCTTCTCCTTCTGCGCTGAGGCGATACCCCCGGGCGATGTTAAAACCTGTCCTGCGGCTCAAACACCGCGGCCCGGGGTAGTCGAAGCTGTCGCTCACCAGACCTGCTGACGCAGCCGCTGGCCCGCGGCCGAACCCCCGGTCTCAGGCCACCGCCACCAGAACTGCCGTCCCAGCCCCCGGAGCATCGTTCCAGCCCCGAGCCGGATCACCCTCACGTGAGTACTGCCACCGTCTCAGCCTCGCGCCAGGCCGCCGCTCCTCCATCGCGCCAGGCCGCCCCGACTGGGCGCCGCTCCTCCCTCGCGCCAGGCCGCCCCGACTGGGCGCCGCTCCTCCCTCGGGCTGGGCCGCCCCGACTGGGCGCCGCTCCTCCCTCGGGCTGGGCCGCCCCGACCGGGCACCGCTCCTCCCTCGGGCTGGGCCGCCCCGACCGGGCGCCGCTCCTCCCTCGGGCTGGGAACGCCGTACCTCCCCGAGCTCGGCTACTCCGACGGGAGCACCGTTCCTTACTCGGGCCGGCCGTCACAGCCCCTCACGAAAGCCCTGTTCCAGCCCCGAGCCGGGCCGTCCTCACGGGAGCGAGCTCAGTGCGAGTCCTGGCGGGCTCTGCCTCCTGAGCCTCGAGGTCGCCAGCTCCGCCATTAGGCCTCAGCGCAGACGGAGGCAGAGAAGGGGAATACGACAAAAAAGTCGCATTCCCCCGCAGGGAGAGACAGCACCAAATGACGAAGGAAGTTCCGCATAATCAGCTGAACCCAAGGTCGCCTACGTCAAACTAAGGCACCTTCTGCATTCCTGTTGTGACTACTAAGAGAGTAAACAAAGGGAAACTTAGACACACTGCTAACCTAACAAATCGATTACCTCCAAACCAAAACCAACCATAAAGCCTATCAATAATACCATCAGGATGGGCCTGCTTAATGTTAGGTCTCTTAATAACAAATCATTTTTGTCAACGATGTTATTACCACCTCTAAACTGGATTTTATGTTTTTAACTGAAACATGGCTAGAACAAAATAACAGTGCAACCATTCTGATCGAGACAGCTCCTCCCAACTATAACTTTTTTGATGTATGTAGATCTGGTGGTGGAGGGGTTGCTGCTATATTTTAAAATGTATTTCAGGGGAAACGGATGTCATTTGGTGATTTTCCATCATTCGAATATCTTTGTGCTGATTTGAAATGTTCCCCCAGAGTTCTCCTATTAATTATTTACAGGCCACCTAAATTGTATCCAAATATTTTCGATGACTTTACAGAATTATTGTCTAGCATCTCCACTGACTTTGACTGTCTAGTTATAACTGGTGATTTTAATTTTCATACTGATGATTTGAATGACAAGGGTGCAAAGGAATGTTATACACATTTGAACTGTCTCAACATGTGAAAGAGGCTACTCGTTGTAAGGGGCATACTCTGGACTTGATTATCACAAAGGGTCTCAATGTTTCTGATATTTTCGTGACTGATCCTTCATTGTCTGACCACTTATGTGTTTTCTTTAATATATCTTTTATGCCCGACATACAGACAAAATCAAATACTGTCAAAAAACGGTATATAAATGAACATTCTAATGTACTCTTTAAAAATGCCATCTCCTTGTTACCACCTCTAAACCCATGTTCTGCTGATGATCTTGTAGATAACTTTAACTCCAAAATTGTGAAAGTTATAGATGTCATTGCATCTGTTACGGTTAAAACGATTTCTGGTAAGCAAAATGCACCCTGGAGAAAAGCTGCTTTTGTAACAGCCCAGAAAAGAGAATGCCGGAAAGCTGAACGCATCTGGCGGAAAACAAAACTTCATATTCACCATGATATCTATAAAGAGAGCCTCCGTGCCTACAATTTAGACTTAAAAAGTGCTGGAGAAACATTTTTCTCCAATATCATTAAGAACAATACTAATAAGGCAAAAACTCTATTTGCAACTGTTGCAGACTTACCAACCCCCCAACACCAGTACCAACTGAACTCCATTGCACGCAGAAATGCAATGAGTTTGCATTATTTTATACTGATAAAATTTAAGACATCGGACGTGCCATCAATATCTCCGCTTAAAACAAAAATGTTGGATCACCACCAAGTTTAGGCAAAATTAACGTGGCAATGATGACATGCTTTAATGTCATAGACTCTAAAACTATTGTGGACACGGTGACACAACTAAGGCCATCCACCTGATGCCTTGATGCGTTACCTACCAACTTCTTTAAGAATGTTTTTGACTGCCTAGCAATAGACATACTGCAAACAGTTAACATCTCTCTTCAATCAGGCAATTTACCAATAGCCTTGAAAACTGCAGTTATTAAACCCCTTTTAAAAAAGCGTAGCCTAGATGCCTCTATTATTAACAACTATAGACCAATATCAAACCTATCTTTCATAAGTAAAATCATTGAGAAAGTTGTCCTCCAGCAACTTAATCACTTCCTGGCTTCAACTGGCTGCTACGACAACTTCCAGTCAGGATTTCGACCTCTTCAAAGCACCGAGACCGCCTTTATTAAACGACATCAGTCTTAACACAGACTCTGGCAAAGTTTCAATATTAATGCTATTAGACCTCAGTGCTGCATTCGACACTGTTGATCACTCAATACGTTGGACAGGTTGGAAAAATGGGTGGGGCTTTTAGGCACAGTCTTAAGTTGGTTCAGGTCTTATCTACAAGATAGGAACTATTTGATTCCATTGGCGACTTTGTATCAGAACCAACGAACCTTGTGGAGTCCCGCAAGGTTCGATCTTAGGGCCCTCTTTATTTAACATCTACAAGCTCCCAATAGGGAAAATCATGCGAAATAATAATATTGACCACCACTACTATGCCGATGACACTCACATCTATGTAGCGCTATCACCAAATGACTATCGCCCCATAGATCTTCTGTGCCAGTGCATTGAGCAAGTCAAAGACTGGATGTGCCAAAATATCCTCCAACTAAATAAGAACGAAACGGAGATAATTGTTTTTGGTGCTAAATAAGAAAGGCTTAAATTAACCCAATACCTTCACTCTCTGTCCCTGAAAACTTCAAACAAAGCCAGAAATCTTGGGGTTATTATGGATTCAGATTTACATTTCGACAGTCACATCAAATCAGTAACAAAATCGGCCTACTATCACCTCAAAAACGTAGCAAGATTAAGAGGACTCATGTCAGCTCAAGACTTAGAAAAACTTGTACATGCCTTTATTACTAGTAGGCTAGATTATTGTAACGGTCTCCTTGCAGGTCTTCCGAAAAAAACTGTCAGGCAACTACAGCTTGTTCTGAACGCTGTTGCTAGAGTTCTAACAAAGACCAAACATTTTGAACACATTACACCAATTATTAAATCATTACATAGGCTCCCTGTATGTCAGAGAATTGATTTCAAAATCCTGCTGCTCACCTATAAATCACTACATGGTTTAGGGCCAAAGTGTATCACTGACATGCTTCCACTATATAAGCCTTCTAGACCGCTAAGACCTTCTGAGACCAATCTGTTAGTGATTCCCAGAGTAAATACAAAACATGGGAAAGCAGGGTTTAGGTACTATGCAACCAATAGCTGGAATAAACTTCATGAAGATTTAAGACTTGCCTCAACTTTGGCCACTTTTAAAACAAGACTGAAGACTTTTATGTTTACTTTAGCTTTCAGCTAAATCTTAACTACATTGCTCTTTTAACTTTTGCGGTTTTTATAATGTATTTTAAACTTTGCTTTTATTTTATTTTAATTCTTTTATTTTATTTCATTTTATTATTTAATTTTATTGTATGACATGTTATTATGTGAAGCACTTTGAGTCTGCCTCGTGAATGAAATGTGCTATATAAATAAAGTTGCATTGCCTTGCGTTGCCCCACCGAATCGCCAGTAGTTTCTGGACTCATAACCGCACTCACACGAGATCCAGCACCGTCTCCATTACCACATTATCACCAACAGCACCGCCACGTTGTTCCACCATGCCAAAGAATGACCCGACGGATACGATTGTCTTCTTGCAGGAACATCTTTGACTCACAACGGAGCGCCCAAAAAATATAGCTCCTCCCTCTCTCTCATCTACGACAATAATGCGCCTCAACACACGGTTTCACAGAATTATAAACTATTCCGAACTAACGTAGACATTCAGGCTCAATTGCAAATCATTGTTATAACTGTAAAGCCCACAGGCAATCCGGGATATACTGTCTTCATACTGTCACAGAACATTTCATATCGACGGTTCACCTCAAATCAATACATTATCTCAAACGAATCGAACTAATAAAATCTTTAAATAAAAACAAAGCTACGTCCAGCTCCCTTGGGATCACTGAAAACGAGGACACGTTGTCAAAGTCATAACTGACCTCAGGTCAACGGTTTGTTAGCAGCTCAGAACAACTCAGCTGTTGAGGGCCCATCAGGTGCATTAAGCACGTTAAAGTATATTCGACTTAGTCGACCAGGTTTGGGGCTCGCGTGGGTCTAGAGTCAAGAGTCTAGAGTCAAGAGTGTTTTATTGTCATATGTCCCGGACGGGACAATGAAATTCTTACTTGCTGCAGCACAACAGAATATGTGAATATGTAAACATTGTATGGCAATGTTACAAAATGTTGAGATTTTTTAAATCACGTCTGCCATTTATCCCATCGGATTAAGCATAACAACGCGTTTAATTTGACATACAATTCACTTTCATATCTTCAGTATTAAAAAAGTTATGGCCATTTTCATCCTCTGAAAGTAGCATATTGTTCCCTGTTGCTTTTCCATTGACTTAAAACAAAAGCTGTGATCGAGGACAGTCAAGCGCCCATGACTTTCTTAAAAATTAATAAAACTGAATAAAATGTTCAGTTATTATAGACTGAATTATTCTGAAACAAAAATGAGACAATCTTACTTGGATGACCTTGTCATTAATTTATTGGCCAAATGGAAGGAATTTAATGTTTAATACCCGTAAATTAAAGGGTATTATCTTGCGACTGGGTTTTTGTGGAACGCGATCGATTGGAACGTTGCGATTGCTGTGAATTTGAACCCCATATCGGCGGGAAAAACACTTCCGGTTCGTATGGGGACAAAATCAAATTTTCGCCAATGAAATTTGGATTAAAGTCATCCGAAGAAGCAATTTTATATGTCAAATAAACGACTTACCTTATGTTTTGTCCCCTACGTGAGACCCGGTCCGTTGTAGGCGTTGACGGCGTTCGAGGTAGGTTTTTATTTCACTCCCGAGAACGGAAGTCGGAACGATCTTTCTGCAGCAGCTGAACAGCCTGAAAAATTCGACTCCGACAGGCAGGAGTAAACGGCATTTTAATCCCGTTTTAAAGGCGCCAAAGTCGCGCACACGGTCAATAGCTGGTAGGTATTGTTATATCGCTGCATTGCATACAACGGGGGGGGGGGGGGGGGAGAAAATTCAATGAATAACAAATATAGTACAAATTACAAATAATAATATACTTTTGTAGTTCAGAGCTCATCGTTTATTCGTTGTGTTTAAGAGCCTGATGGCTGTGGGGAAGCAGCTGTTCCCGAACCTGGACGGCAGAGATTTCCACAGATTCACCACTCTCTGTGTGAAAAATGTTTTCCTCATCTCAGTCCTAAAATATTTCCCCCTTATCCTTAAACTGTGACCCCTTGTTCTGGACTTCCCCAACATCGGGAACAATCTTCCTGAATCTAGCCTGTCCAACCCATTAAGAATGTTGTAAGTTTCTATAAGATCCCCCTCAATCTTCAAAATTCCAGCGAGTAGAAGCCGAGTCTATCCAATCTTTCTTCATATGAAAGTACTGCCATCCCAGGAATCAGTCTGGTGAACCTTCTCTGTATTCCCTCTAAGGCAAGAATGTATTTCCTCAGATTAGGAGACCAAAACTGTACGTAATACTCCTGGTTTGGTCTCACCAAGGCCCTGTACAATTGCAGTAGCACCTCCCTGCTCCTATACTCAAATCCTTTTGCTACGAATGCTAACATACCATTCGCTTTCTTCACTGCCTGCGGCACGTGCATGCCTACTTTCAATGACTGGTGTACCATGACACTCAAGTCTCGTTGCATCTCCCCTTTTCCTAATCGGCCGCAATTCAGATAATAGTATACTTTCCTGTACTTGCCACCAAAGTGGATAACCTTACATTTATCCACACTATACTGCATCTGCCATGCATTTGCCCACTCACCCAACCTATCAACGTCACCTTGCAGCCTCCTAGCATCCTCCTCACAACTAATACTGCCCCCCAGCTTCGTGTCATCCGCAAACTTGGAGATGTTGCATTTAATGCCCTCATCCAAATCATTAAGAATAATTGTGAAGAGCTGAGGTCCCAGCACTGAGCCTTGCGGTACCCCACTAGTCACTGCCTGCCATTCTGAAAAGGATCCGTTTACTCCTACTCTTTGCTTCCTGTCTGCCAGCCAGTTATCTATCCACATCAATACTGAACCCCCAATACCGTGTGCTTTACAATACAATACAATACAATACAATACAATTGTATTTGTCATTTGAATCTCGTTGAGGTCCAAATTAAATGTTGTTTCTGCAGTCATACATACAAAAAGTAAAAGACCCAAGACACAACACAATTTACACAGACATCCATCACAGCGCATCTCCTCCTCGCTGTGATGGATGGTAAAACTTATCTCTCCCCTGCATACTAGTCTAACTTGTAAAACTTAGTCTAAGTTTGCATACTAGTCTTTTATGTCGGACCATGTCGAAAGCCTTCTGAAAGTCCAGATATAACATATCCACTGGTTCTCCCTTGTCCACTCTACGAGTTACATCTACTAGTTACATCCTCGAAAAATTCTAAAATATTCGTTAGACATTATTTGCGTTTCATAAATCCATGCTGAATTTGTCCAATGATTTTACCAGTTTCCAAATGTGCTGCTATCCCATCTTTCATAACTAGCATTTTCCCCACTACCGATGTTAGGCTAACTGGTCCGTAATTCCCCGTTTTCGCTCTCCCTCCCATTTTAAAAAGTGGGGTTGCATCAGCTACCCTCCAATCCTCAGGAATTACTCCAGAATCTAAAGGTCAACGCCGGTGATGGACTGGGCAGTGCTCACAACGTTTTCTATTCTATCTATGTCACCTTAGATATCTTCATTGCTCTCCACTAGTGTAGTGAATTCTCCACTATTGAAGTAAGTGAACTGCCAGCCCACCAGCCGTGAGTGACTGCCAGCCCAAAAATCCATTCAGCACATTCTCTCCCCCTCCTCTCTCACAGGGTATGTCACCTGGTTTGGCCAGAATTTCTGGCAGTTTCTTAGCTGCCAGCCTGCCAGGTCTGAGTGACTGTACTGCCAGGCCTCAGTGACTGAGCTGCCTGACCTCAGTGACTGAGCTGCCAGCCCAATAATCCATTCGGCAAAAAATGTCCATACGAGCCCTCTGGAAATCTGTCCATTCGGCCCACAACACCCATACTAGCGCAACAGAAAGCCCACTGGCCAGCAATATTGGAATTGGTGGAGAGGTGGAATATTGCGTTGGGTGACCAGCTCTCTCGTGTGATGCTGGGACCCAACGTTTCCCACTTAGTCTAGTCTCTCCCTAAATCCATCAAAGACTGGCATTCATTATTTGATATTGTAAATCGTTCTTCATTTATTGCTGCATGGATTGTCGTCAACACAACCACTGTTGTTTTGACTATTTGCCATGCAATCCAATGAATACATGTAATTATTGAACCAATGTTACCACGCTTGGTATGATCGTGCAAGCGCTGGAACTGGCGCCACTAATTATGTAATCTAACCTTCTCCCTTATGTTTATATATACTGACTGTCCCTCAGACGTCCATCGATGCAGCGTTTCCGGCAAAACGTGCACGAACCGCCAGGTGGCCCGTTGTATGTAATTTGCTATCCAATCCTTTCTGCTCTTGGTATCCCAGGTAACCTATCACATCGGGCAAACACCTATTTCATTGTTCTCATTGTGTATCCTGTTAGATTATCTGTGTAGGGAGGAACTGCAGATACTGATTCATACCGAAGACAGACACAAAATGATGGAGTAACTCAGCGTGTCAAGCAGCATCTCTGGAGAAAAGAAAATTAGGTGACGTTTCGGATCGGAACTCTTCTTCGAGTTCTCGATTATCTGTGCGGTGGGTGATTTGCTGTGCAGTCATTTTCCATTAATTATATTTTCCTGGGAATTGTCGAATTTGCGAATTCCACAAATTGCATTTTAAATATAAAGCAATTCCAGGCGAATTCGATATACATATTTGTGCAAGTGCACAGTAATGGTTTTACATTAATCACATTAGAAAATTAAAATTGAATAGTAACATTTTCTTTGAGTTCGATGGATGGTCCATGTACCATGGTGGAACGTGGTACATGGTGGAACGTGGCACACGGTGAAACGTGGAACATGGTGGAACATGGTAGAAATGGTACATGGTGGAACATGGTGTAAATGGTACATGGTGGAACTTGGAATATGGTGAAATGTGGTACATGTTGGAACATGGTGGAAGGTGGTACTTGGTGGAACGTGGTACATGGTAGAACGTGGTACATGATGGAACGTGATACTTGGTGGAACGTGGTGCACGCTGGAACATGGTGGAACGTGGTACATGGTGGAACGTGGTACTTGGTGGAACGTGGTACATGGTGGAACGTGGTACATGGTGGAACGTGGTAAACGATGGAACATTGTGGAACGTGGTATATGGTGGAACGTGGTACATGGTGGAACGTGGTACATGATGGAACATGGTACATAGTGGAACGTGGTATCTGATGAGCGTGGTACATTGTGGAACATGGTACATGGTGGTACGTGGTATTGCTGGAACGTGGTAGATGATGAACGTGGTACATGGTGGGACGTGGTATATGGTGGAACATGGTACATGCAAGCACATTAAAAGGAAGCACAGTTTGACTATAATATTGTTCGTTTATGGTGTAGTTTACTTTAACTTACTTTAATTTGCTTTAGTTTACTTTGTTTAGTTTAAGTTCAGGGTCGTGATACAATATGCCCACCGAGTCCACGTCAACCGTATTTCATCCATTCACAGGACAGTTCGACATGTCCCTTGAAGAATAGTAGGCTGTGGGCCGAGGAGCTTGTTTGAGCTGTTTCATGACCCAACTCACGGAACTACATGAAATGTTCATATATTGTGTAAAAATATTATATAAATAATCAGTGAAACTCGTCAAGAACTTGCATATTTTGTTATTAAATTAGAGAAAAATCTGAATTTCCCCCGGTATTTTTAGTCAAATCAAAGCAGGTGTACCATTGAGTCGAACGCCATTTGGCCAACCACATGCTTTGTTTCACGGTAGATAGGCAGGGAGCACACATTATGGCTGAGGGTACTTCTACTGATGCCAGTTTTACTGGAGATTCCGATGAAGGCTCTTTGTTGTTCTGTGGATTACATGTAGTAGAAACTTGCAGCAGGGTAATTAAATTTCATGAGAAATGCATTAAGAAGTCTGAAGAATGTGCAGCTAAGTGGATAGAAGAGGAAAAAAGGCTGTTCATAGTGCCGTCCGTAGCGGCCGTTTCCAGGCCCCGGGAGAGCAACGGAGGAATATTGACTGCACTTTATTGGCTTCCTTCGGAGTTATAAATGGTCAGAAACGGTTGATGTGTATTTAGTAATGAATTAGTGTATGTGAACTAGAATTTGAACTAATTTATCTATGGTAGTAACTTAGTGGTAGTCTCATTAACATTAAGAAGAGGTTGAAATTTTATGAATTGAAATCTATGCAGACTAGTGACTATGAGCTTTTTTTTCTGTAGCCTCTGCCCCTCCACTTGAACTTGAACTAACTTATCTTAGAAGATTGAGGGGAATCTGATAGAAACGTACACAATTCTTAAGGGGTTGGACAGGCTAGATGCAGGAAGATTGTTCCCGATGTTGGGGAAGTCCAGAACAAGGGGTCACTGTTTAAGGCTAAAGGGGAAATCTTGTAGGACCGAGATGAGGACATTTTTCACGCAGAGAGTGGTGAATCTCTGGAATTCTCTGCCACATAAGGTAGTTGAGGCCAGGTCATTGGCTATATTTACGAGGTAGTTAGATGTGGCCCTTTTCGCTAAAGGGATCAGGGGGTATGGAGAGAAGGCAGGTACAGAATACTGAGTTGGATGATCAGCCATGATTACATTGAATGGCGGTCCAGACTCGAAGAGCCGAATGGCCTACTCCTGCACCTATTTGCTATGTTTCTATGTTTCTATGTTTCTATCTATGGTAGTAAATTACAGTGTAAGTCTAATTGACATTAAGAAGAAGTTGATATTTTATGAATTGAAGTCCATGCTGACCTAAGTACTATGAGATGTTTCTTTCTCTAGATATTCAGCAGCATCTGCCCCTCCACTTGAACTTGAACTAACTTATCTATGGCAGTAAATTACAGTGTAATTCCCATTGACATTCGGAAGATGTTGACATTTTATGAATTGAAGTCCATGCAGACGTAAGTACTATGAGATTTCTTTCTGCAGATTCTGCCCCTCCCATCTAACTGGACATGCACACATGTATAATTTCCCCTTTGATATGTTGATATTGTCGTACATAATATAAAACATGAAAATATGTAAAATACTCCCTGATACATGTTATCTTCTATTTTTAGGAGGCAGCAGTGTACCCCGGGTTATCATGCAGAGTGTTATTGTCACTTCTGCAACATAACAATACATCGAACAAGGTCTAGAAGGAAGAAAGGTAATGATAGGACTCAAACAACAATTCTTTTTATTTACGGTCATATGATGTTACTTTGAAAAATGCAAAGTTATATTTGAGGATGTTGATTTATTTTACTTTTCATTCCGTTTCTGTTTTCTTTTTCCTCTTTCAATAGAGTTCAAGACGCTGAAAAGTCGGAAGCAGGTGAAGCACTTCAAGAGACAGTACCTGATGGTGAAGCACATGAGCCGGCCCCAAAGAGACTGCTTCGATCCATGACAAGTGATGGTCAACAAACATGGACTTGGGTGGAAAATTGTAGGTGGTGAATGGACATTGACTGGGGGTGATCTGCCTCCAACCCCAACCACCTTGCTAGAATTAACATACTGTTCATGCAAGAAAACAAGCTGTGAGAAATCAAGTAGAGGGAAATGAAGATGGTCATGTTATCAGCATGGTGAGCCATGTACAGATTTATGTAAGTGTGTTGACTGCAGAAACTCTATTACTGCAAAAAACTTGGACTCTGATGAAGGATATTCAGATGAAGATCAGACGTAATGTAAACAAATAAATTGGGGAAATAAATGATTATATAAAGTTTTAATTTAATGTCGATCGTTTCATTGTTTATTTGGTCAAATTATTTAAACAATGAGTGAATTACTTATGATAATGGCGTGCTGGTGAATGACAGTGCGACAGTCCACCCACCCATCCACACGTACGTACATACATCCACACACACACACACACAGTGTGTTTTAAAGTGTGTTTTTAATGTTTCTTCGCGTGTCTTGTTTGGGGTGTGGTGTGGGGGGGGGGGAGGGGGAAACCGGGGGAGGGGGAGGGGCGAGTGTTTCCAGGTCGCCTCCCCCGTGGGCTAACAACGAGGATCGGGCGGCCTTTCGCGGAGACGCGCCCGGGGCTTCAGGGGCGGGCGCAACGCGGACTCTCGGCGTGGAGCGGGCGAGCCCTATTCGGGGCTCGCCGGAGGGGAACGCTCCGATTCGCTGGCCCGCGGCATCCAGCAGCCTGAAGTCGCGGTCTGCAGAGCTCCAGCTGGCGCGGCGTCCGCAGCCTGGGATCCCTCGTGGGGGATCCGGGAGAAGAAGCAGCTTCCACCTCCGGCCCGCGGCCTACTACTACCGCGGGCCCGGCGTGGACTTAGCATCAGGAGCGGGGTCCCTCGCCAGGGTCCCCTGGAGGGGAGCTTCGACTGCCGGCCCTGCGGCCTGCGGTGCTTCTGGCTGCGGCGCGGCGGGGACTTTACATTTACGACCGCGGGCCTGCGGCCTACACCAAACTTAAGCCGCGGTCTCCGGTGGGGAACAAATATTTACAAATATTTGTATTATATAGTTAAAATGGACTGCAACACGGAAATAGGCTCCCCATTGTGCAATATGGGTATTGGCCACTAGATGGCGCTTACTTACCCGATCACATTTTCTAATTAGTTTATTTAATTAATGTGCAGCTTTTGGCACTGACGATTTATGACTTACTTGTCAATTATATTTCATCTAAATCTGTGGAAATGTTCATGTAATTTCGAGATGTAGGTCACGAAAATCGATTTCTAGACACATGTTTGATGCTCGGCCCACAGCCTATATGGAATTTTACAGCGGGCAATTATCCAACACACCGCACTTCTTTGCTCTGTGGGAGGAAATCGGATCACAGGGAGGAGCCCAAGCGGTCACAGGGAGTGATTACCCAGACAGACAGTACCCAGACAGTACCCGAGGTTTGTCTGAAGAAGGGTCTCGACCCGAAACGTCACTCCAGGAATAATGCCGGTGTCGCTGAGTTACTCCGGCATTTTGTGTCTACCCGAGGTTACTATGGAACCCTGATCTCTGGTGCGGTGAGGTTGGGCTTCTGTGCCGCTTGCGCGTGAATTTCGCACCTCGGAGTGTCATGCACATTGGGAGACTTGTCTCCGCGCTGCCTCTCTAACCTAACCTAGCCTAACCTAAGTGGAGAAAATTAATCATTTTGCTTTTCTCCATATCCGGTGTTTTAATATTGTGTTTCCTTACTGTATACTGTTACAGCTACACTACTAATTAACAGAGCCTTTACACTTGAGCCTTGGGTTCAGCCATACATAATTCAGGATCCATCTTGGCTACTGCCTCATGGGTATTGCATCATCGGTACTGCACCATCTATGGCGCTATTCCCATAACATCCCCCTCTGTTTACAAAACACATTTGTACAGGCACTTTGCATGTATAGCAATAAATTAAATTCTTCCATGGCATCTTATTTCAATGAGTCCAACATGCGTCCAACAGTCCTTTTTTCCAACATGCATTTCCTAGTCCATTTCCGTGGTAGCTTCCAAATTCTCATTCCTTGGATCTATGGTGCGCCTGGTTGGGTTCTGACTTCATAAGATCTGGGTTGCACCGGTCACTGGTCGGCTTCACTCGAACTGGATCACCAGTTTTCAGGGGAATCTGATCTTTGGATCCTCTGTTGTAGTAGTCTGCTTGTCTGTCTCCAGCTTCTCTCTACTTAGCTCCTCCTTTTTTCCCGAATTTCAGGTTTGAACAGTCTCTGAGTAGTTGGTATAATGGTCCTGATACGTCTGTTCATCAGACTTTGTACTGGACTGCCAAGTCCGGTTGTTGGTGTGTTGCGGAAAGCTAGCATGCTCCGGTAAGGGTCAGCACTTGCAGCCTTAGCCTTCCGAAGGACCGAATGGCCTACTCCTGCACCTATTTTCTATGTTTCTATGTTTCCTCAGCAATGACTTTGCAACGTTCACACTGCTCTCCGCCTTTCCATTACTTTGTGGATAACGGGGTGATGCGGTCGGATGTTCAAACTGCCACTTCATGGCACATCTGTTGAACTCCTCAGCTGTGAAGTGTGGCTCATTATCTGTGATGAGCTGATCTGTTGTTCCATATCTTGCGAACTGGCATTTGAATTTATGGATGACGTTAATGCCAGTATTTTCCCTAGATCCTCTATTTCTCAATATCCTGAGAAGTAGTCCACAGTCATCAAGTAGTTCCTTCCATCCACGGCCTCTCTGGAATTTCATGGGAATGTAGTGTATCTTTTGGTTGCTCTTTCCCTTGAGCATGACATGCCTCACGTTTTGATTTATGCACTAGTTACGGGCCAGTGCGACATTATCTTGCCCATCTTCGACAGCCATTCACACCAATGTGGGAACCATGTACTCGTGTGATCATGTTTCGTCTCCTGGCTTTAGGTATAATCACTCTCTCTACTCTAAATACGAGGTCATCTCCAACACTCAGCTCGCCCCTCGCATGGAAATAGGAGATACACTCTGGGTCAACATCCTTCTTGTTCTCTGGACAGCCTCGTTTGATCACCTACTGCAGTCGCTGCATAGTCTCAAGTTTTTCGTGCATCCCTTATACCATTTAGCAGAGGCTGTGATATTGGGATGTGCCTTGCCTTGTTTACCGTCTCCAGTTCTCCCATTTTCATGTCAGTCTTGCCAGTCTGAATACATGCTCTGCTTAGCGTGTCCGCAAGCTGCATCTCCTTCCCTGGTCTGTATCTTATTGTCACATCATAGGTCTGCGTCCTCACCAGCATCCTCTGCAATCTCTTTGGTGCACGGTGAACTGGTTTTGTTTCGATTATCTCCAGTGGCTGATGGTCTGACTGCACATTCACTGGCCTTCCATATGTGTACACAGGGGACCTCTCTAGACCAAACACCACTGCCAACAATTATTTTACTTTTGTGCATATGCTGTCTCCGCGTCCGTCAGGGCCCTGCTGGCATAGGCAACTGGATGGCCCTCCATAGGCAACTGGATGGCCCTCCAGCATCAGCGCCGCTCCAAGTCCAGTTTCTGACGCGCCGGCTTGTACTCTCAGCTCCATGGATGGATCATCGTATGTAAGTACTGGCTCTGCAGTTACTAGCTTATTTATGTTCATCACCGCCCCGTCATGCACCTGTGCCCACCACCAAACTACATCCTTTTGTGTCAGCTGGTGTAGCGGGTCACAACGGTCGCTTAGACCAGGAAGGAATTTTTTCAAGTAATCCCTCAAGAATCTTAGGTACACAAGAATCTTATTTGTTTCTATAAGATCCCCTCTCGTTTTTGAAAATTCCAGTGAATATAAGCCCAGTCGATCCATTATTTGGATGTTTGGTTTATGAATCTCATGTTATTCGATCGTTAAACTCCAATTGGGTCAGATGACCCGCATAAAGATACAATGTATATTTTGCCAAAGTCCTAACTGCAACGGAACGTGTTTTGCTGCCTGCTTTTGAGGGGATCGCTTGCTAAATTCGATACATGGTTGGGGGGGGGGGGGGGGGGGGGGGGGGGGGGGGGGGCAACCACTCGTCATTCAGAGAGGAGCCCTGAACTACTATTACCCTCATTGGAGACCCTTGGACTATCTTTGATCGGATATTACTGGCTTTATCTAGCACTAAATGTTATTCACGATATTCCCTGTATCATATATCTGTACACTGTGGACGGCTCGATTGCAATGATGTATAGTCATTTCTGTCACTGGTTGGCAAACAACAAATGCTTTTCACTGTACACGTGACAATAAACTCTTGAAAATGTCAATGTATAAAGAAGAAATTCAGAGTCCAGCAGAGGAGGACAAAGGGTTTAATTAGGAAGGGAAAATAAATTATGAAAGAAGACTGGCACGAAACATAAAAACTGACTGCAAAGGTTTTTATAGATATGTGAAGAGAAAGAGATTAGTTAAAACAAATGTAGGTCTCATGCAGTCAGAAACAGGTGAACTGATCAAGGGGAACAAAGACATGGCAGACCAATTGAATAACTACTTTAATTCCGTCTCCACTGAGGAAGACATAAATACTCTGCCAGAAATAGCAGGGGACCGCGGGTCAAATGAGGTGGAGGAACTGAGTAAAATCCAGGTTAGCCGAGAAGTGGTGTTAGGTAAATCATGTCTGACAAATCTTACATAATTTTTGGAGATGTAACTAGTTGAGTGGATAAGGGAGAACCAGTGGATGTGTTATATCTGGACTTTCAGAAGGCTTTCGACAAGGTCCCACATGAGAGATTAGTATACAAACTTAAAGCACACGGTATTGGGGGTTCAGTATTGATGTGGATAGAGAACTGTCTGGCAAACACTAAGCAAAGAGTAGGAGTAAACGGGTCATTTTCTCAATGGCAGGCAGTGACTAGTGGGGTACCGCAAGGCTCAGTGCTGGGACCCTAGCTATTTACTATATATATTAATGATCTGGATGAGGGAATTGAAGGCAACATCTCCAGGTTTGCGGATGACACCAAGCTGGGGGGGCAGTGTTAGCTGTGAGGAGGATGCTAGGAGGTTGCAAGGTGATGTTGATAGCCTGGAAGAGTGGGAAGATGCATGGCAGATGCAGGATGATGTGGATACATGTGAGGTTATCCACTTTGGTGGCAAAAGCATGAAATAAGACTATTATCTAAATGGTTGCCGATTATATCTCCGTATCATATCTCCGTCCGCACTGCGGCCTGTCAACGAAGAGCTGGAGGCATCTACTGGAGACTGACTTCGGCAGCTTGAACCGCGGCAGCTTGCGGACTTTAAATCGCGGAAACCGCGATCCCCGCCGGGGATCGATCTTGGAGCTCCAACCGCGGGAACGTGCGGATTTACCATCGTGGAGTTTGCCGGCTTTGGTCGGAGACCGACTTCGGGAGCTGCAAGTCGCAGGAGCTTCGCCGCCCCAACGGAGGAGCTTCGATCGCCCAGACTGCGGATGTTCCGACTGCCCCGACCGCCGGAGAATAAAGAGGAAATTGGTTAGACTTTAGTGCCTTCGATCGTATTGAGGAACGTGGGGAATCCGCTGTTGTGGATGTTTATGCTGTATTTTATGCGGTTGTGTGCCTTGTTGCTTTTTTTTCCGTATAGCTGTATGGTAAATCGAATTTCACTCTACCGTGAGTGGTGCATGTGACAATAAACTGACCATGACCTTGAAACCTTGAAATCTTGAACTGATGGAGGAAGGGAAAGAAGCGGTCAGAATTACAACATATGCAAACCATGTTGATAAATATGCGGAGACGTAGGTTTGAGTTGGATATGGGCTAAATGGGACTGGCCCATTATGTCAGCTTTGTCAGCGTTAAACAAGTGGCGCGAACGAAATTATAGTTTCAATACAATTATGGAGAGGGTCAGAACCGGACCTAGGGTTGTGATTTTTGATTGGAGAAAGGCTAACTTTGAGGAGATGCGAAAGGACTTAAAATGAGTAAATTGGGACATTTTGTTTTATGGGAAAGATGTGGAAGAGAAATGGAGTACATTTAAAGGTGACATTTTAAGAGTACAGAATCTTTATGTCCCTGTTCGGTTGAAAGGAAATAGTAAAAATCGGAAAGAGCTATGGTTTTCAAGGGAAATTGGACACTTGGCTCGGAAAAAGAGGGAGATCTACAATAATTATAGGCAGCATGGAGTAAATGAGGTGCTTGAAGAGTATAAAGAATGTAAAAAGAATCTTAAGAAATAAATTAGAAAAGCTAAAAGAAGATATGAGGATGCTTTGGCAAGTAAGGTGAAAGTAAACCCAAAGGGTTTCTACAGCTATATTAATAGCAAAAGGATAACGAGGGATAAAATGGTCCATTAGAGAGTCAGAGTGGACAGCTATCTGCGGAGCCAAAAGAGATGGGGGAGATATTGAACAATTTCTTTTCTTCGGTATTCACCAAGGAGAAGGATATTGAATTATGTGAGGTAAGGGAAACAAGTAGAGTAGCTATGGAAACTATGAGATTAAAAGAAGAGGAAGTACTGACACTTTTGAGAAATATAAAAGTGGATAAGTCTCCAGGTCCGGACAAGATATTCCCTAGGACATTGAGGGAAATTAGTGTAGAAATAGCAGGGGCTATGAGAGAAATATTTCAAATGTCATTAGAAACGGGAATAGTGCCGGAGGATTGGCGTACTGCGCATGTTGTTCCATTGTTTAAAAAGGGGTCTAAGAGTAAACCTAGCAATTATAGACGTGTTAGTTTGACGTCAGTGGTGGGCAAATTAATGGAAAGGATACTTAGAGATAATATAATATGGATTTGTGCCTGGAAGGTCATGTTTGACTAATCTACTTGAATTTTTTGAAGAGGTTACTCGGGAAATTGATGAGGGTAAAGCAGTGGATGTTGTATATATGGACTTCAGTAAGGCCTTTGACAAGGTTCCTCATGGAAGGTTGGTTAAGAAGGTTCAATGGTTGGGTATTAATGGTGGAGTAGCAAGATGGATTCAACAGTGGCTGAATGGGAGATGCCAGAGAGTAATGGTGGATGGTTGTTTGTCAGGTTGGAGGCCAGTGACTAGTGGGGTGCCACAGGGATCGGTGTTGGGTCCACTGTTGTTTGTCATGTACATCAATGATCTGGACGATGGTGTGGTAAATTGGATTAGTAAGTATGCAGATGATACTAAGATAGGTGGGGTTGTGGATAATGAAGTAGATTTTCAAAGTCTACAGAGAGATGTATGCCAGTTGGAAGAGTGGTCTGAAAGATGGCAGATGGAGTTTAATGCTGATAAGTGTTAGGTGCTACATCTTGGCAGGACAAATCAAAATAGGACGTACATGGTAAATGGTAGGGAATTGAAGAATGCAGGTGAACAGAGGGATCTGGGAATAATTGTGCACAGTTCCCTGAAAGTGGAATCTCATGTGCATAGGGTGGTAAAGAAAGCTTTTGGTGTGCTGGCCTTTATAAATCAGAGCATTGAGTATAGAAGTTGGGATGTAATGTTAAAATTGTACAAGGCATTGCTGAGGCCAATTCTGGAGTATAGGGTACAATTTTGGTCTCCTAATTATAGGAAGGATGTCAACAAAATAGAGAGAGTACAGAGGAGATTTACTAAAATGTTGCCTGGGTTTCAGCAACTAAGTTACAGAGAAAGGTTGAACAAGTTAGGGCTTTATTCTTTGGAGCGCAGAAGGTTAAGGGGGGACTTGATAGAGGTCTTTAAAATGATGAGAGGGATAGACAGAGTTGACGTGGATAAGCTTTTCCCACTGAGAGTAGGGAAGATTCAAACAAGGGGACATGACTTGAGAATTAAGGGACACAAGTTTAGGGGTAACATGAGGCGGAACTTCTTTACTCAGAGAGTGGTGGCTGTGTAGAATGAGCTTCCAGGAAAGGTGGTGGAGGCAGGTTCGTTTTTATCATTTAAAAATAAATTGGATAGTTATATGGACGGGAAATGAATGGAGGGTTATGGTCTGAGCGCAGGTATATGGGACTAGGGGAGAATACGTGTTCGGCACGGACTAGAAGGGTCGAGATGGCCTGTTTCCGTGCTGTAATTGTTATATGGTTATATGGTTAACGGCGTGAATTAGTGCCATGACTCTAGGATTCTACGACTTGCATTTTCTACTCCATTTTTCTTGCTGTCTGTATGGTTTCTAGTACCAACACAAAGGAAATCCGTGCAGGTCACATCATTTTTTATTGAATTCCGCAATTAGTACAATAGGATATTTCAACAGAATCTTCAACTGTTCTTTGAACTTTGTCTGGGTCGCGGTGTATATAGCAGTGTTTGTACAGCAGCTGAGCAGTTGCAGCATGAAGCCTATTTCCTGTACAAAAACTGGCATAATTACGGGCTGAAAGCCCAGCCACCACATTCTGAACCATATGGTGTACACGAGAAATACCGCCCAGAGAAGGATGAGATTCCACGAGATGAAAAAGATGTAAACAGGCGGCGTGGGAGGGAACAGAACCTTCGCACTACTACTTCTTGGAAGACCCAACCTCACAAGGTCTCTCCCACTTTCTCGTCCACTCTTTAATGATGCTGTATACAATTTACAAGGGAAAGATTAATTTATAAACCAGCGGGGTTTCAGGATGTGGGACGAAGCCGGAGCACCAGGACGAAACGCAAGACTATCACATAGATAACATGGTCACGATGGGCCGAAAGTGCGATTCACATTCTGTGTCAATAAACTAAACTAAACTAAATTAAAACAAACTAAACTAAACTAAACTAAACTAAACTAAACGCCACTAAACGAAACGTAACAAAAATACTGTGTCAAATAGAGTGGTACAGCGGTAGAGTTGCTGCGTTACAGCGCCAGATACCCGGGTTCGATCCTGAAACGGGTACTGTTTACACGGGGTTTGTAGGTTCTCCCTGTGTCCGCGTGTGGGTTCTCCGTGTGCTCCGGTTTCCTTCCAAACGCCCCCAAAAATACAGGTGTTTAGGTTTGTCGGTTAAGTGGCTTTGGTAAATTTGTAAATTGGCCCAAGTGTGTAGGATAGTGTTAGTGTGCGGGGATCGCTGGTCGGTGGGCAGAAGGCCCTGTTTCCGCGCTGTATCTCTGACATCAGAATCAAACTTTACGTAGGGTACAGCCCCACGTACTGGTACCTGTGTCAGAAGGAACTGTAGATGCTGGCTTAAACCGAATATCGACACAACAATTTGCAGTAACTTAGCAGGAAAGCAGCACTTCTGGAGAGAAGGAATGGGTGATGTTTCGGGTCGAGACGCTTCTTCAGATCGCTGGTCAGTGCCGTCTCGATGGGCCGAAGGGCCTGTTTCCACGCTGTGTCGCTAAACTAAACTAAACCCTCGCAGCTGTGCCACTATATGGTCCACTTGGCTAGACCAGTGTTTTAAGGTCCCAACAAATATATGTAGCCTTTTCTGCGCTGTACACACGCGGAGTTGTTAATATTGAGAGGACTCCACTGTTTGGGAAATGCTTTTTCTTTCATCTTGCGCCTTTTGGGATCTCAGAACAATGAATGTGTAACTGAAATAATCTAAACGTAAGATTTAACAAAGCCAATACAAAGCTGAGCAAAAGAATACGATATCTGTTTGAATTCCGGAGCTTACAAAACGACAGCATCCTTATACCAAAGCATGATATGATGAATTAATGTCTTCATCAAGGCACATACCGGGGACAGCAATGACGGCGAGCAGCGGGTAATATATCCGTTGTGCTTTCAGAAGGAACAGATAAAGATGAAATTCGTTGAAACTCCTCGTTGTCTCCATGTCGAGAACCCGCTCAAATGGATTAAAGCCGCTAGTGCTGCTCTCATCAACACTATGGAATAAGGCCACGAATAAATCCCCTATTATTAGAAAGGAATATCCTCCCCAGTGGCGCAAATTGCACCCGCCGTGACTGATGTTAATTCCAGTCGAGGGAAATTAGCAACTTCCTTGCCTACATTTTTTTTCTGTGCACAACAAAAAACATTACAAAAATGACCTTCCACAGACATGACGTCGTTTGTGTTTCGGAGCATCCACAGGGTCAGTAGAAACTTGTATTACTGCGAGTAAAATTCAAATGGCCCAGTATTACAAAAGTAGAATATTAACAGGGCTAACCAAGCAGTGCTCCGGAGTTTACTGAATCAACAGGTAGATTCGGAGCCATTCATTCTTTACGGAAACCGGTTTTAATGACACCAGAAGACCGCGTAGTATTTTCAATTTGACGAACCAAACGAAAGATATTATTGATGTTACCTGGATTTTTCTATGAGGGCTAAGACAATCTAGAACTGGTTAACCCGAGGATCGTTCTCTGGTGGTTTTAATTTTAGTTTAATAACACCAGTGGGAAACTGCTCTTTCAGCCCACAGTGTCCGCAGCTGGAGCATTGTGTGTACTTTTGGTCTCCAATTTGAGGAAGGCATTATTGCTATTGAGGGAGTACAGGGTAGTTTCACCAGGTTATTTCCAGGTATGGCGGGCCAGACATATGATGAAAACATTGAGCGACAGGGCGTGTGTTCACTGGAATTTAGAAGTAGGATAAGGGGTCCTGTAGAAATATATAAAATTCTTAAATGATTGGACAGATTAGATGATGGGAAATGCTACCGTTGTTGGGGGAGTCCAGAACCAGAGGTCACCGTTTAAGAATAAGGCATTTAAGACAGACGAGGTGTGAATCTGTTGAGGTGTGAATCTGTTGAATTCACTGCCACTGAAGGCAGTAGAGGCCAATTCACCGGATGATTTCAAAAGAGTGTTAGATTTAACTATTATGGCTAAAGGAATCAAGGAATCTGGGGGAAAAACACGATTTTAGATGATCAGCCATGATCATATTGAATGACGGTGCCTTGCTCTACTGCACCTATGTTTCAATGAGTCGACGCCAACCAGCGATCCACACACTTTAACACTATCCTACGCAGACTAGGGACAATTTACAATAAAACAAAGCGAATTTTGCCAAGCCAATTAACGCGACACACCTGTGCGTCATTGAAATGTGAAAGGAAAGCGATGATCTCTGAAGAAACCCACGCGGTCACGGGGAGAACGGACAGCAACACCGTATAGACACAACTTTTGGCCAGGATCAATCCCGGTCTCTGGCGCTGTAATCGGTGTAAGACAGGAACCCCACTACTGCCCCAACGTGCAGCGGTGATTGACAGGAAATTGAATTGTGAATGGGAGCGCTTTGGAGAACTGGTTCTGGCGCGGCGAACTAAAATTATCACACTCTTCCCCCCTTACCAACATCCGGGTGTGAATACACCGTTCCAGGTGAATCAAAGTTTCATTCCAAAATTCTCAACCTCGTCTCCATTTGTTGTTCCCTTTAAGTACTTCCTCTACGAATTAGTGCAATTGTTTGTTCAATCAGATCACCGTACACTTCACATATCGTTAGTCATCAAGACGTAGCAGAAACACACACAATATTGATACCTGTAGCGGACACGGAGCTGTCCGTCAAAGAATGAGGCAGGACGCCAAGTTTGTCCGAACACAGAATTCTTTATTCCTACCCTAAGACTCCTAAATCCGCACCCCGTCCGCGCGCGATTACCGCCTTAAATAGCCACAGGGGCACCTGTGACCATTCCGTGCCACCAAACTCTCGTCAACGGGACACGTGAAACCCCCCAGAGCAGAAGGTTATGTACTGTGCATGGCTCACCTCCACAGTACATGGAGGCCGCCATATGAACCCATCGCAGAACCAGAGGCACAAAAACGGACTGGCAGCCGAACGAGGCGGCCGGACCTTGTACGTACATTCCCACGCAAAGGGGGGCTACCCTGCAAGGAAGGATTAGGTGGGACCCCAAACGGCGAACGCCCTTGACGGCGTGGTTGGGCCACCTGGCCTGCCTCACTCAGGTCCAAATGGGCCGGCATCAAGCGAGCCACCGACACAGCCTCTTGCCGACCACCATGTGCAATACAAATGTAGTAGCCCATGCCGTAGCACCCGAAAATAACCGTAGTTAGGGCGCTGCAATTGACGGAGTGCAAGGGGACCTTCATTTGTTCTCCCCGTGACAGCTTGGGTTTTCTCAGAGAAATTCGGTTTCCTCCCTCACTCCAGAGACGTACAGGTTAATTGGCTTGGTGTATGTGCAAAATGTCCATATTGAGTGTGGAACGGTGTTGGTGTGTGGGGATTGCAGGTCGGTGAGGACTCGTTGGGCCGAAGGGTCTGTTTGCGCGCATTATCTCTAACCTAACCTAGCCTAACCTAACCGGAGAACATCAATCATTTTACTTTTCAGCATATCCGGCATCGTTATACTGTTATGGCTGACATACGCTGGGCATTACTTATATTTTCAATTTACCAGAACTTAAACTTACTCTGGATGTAATAACCATATATAACCATATAACAATTACAGCACGGAAACAGGCCATCTCGACCCTTCTAGTCCGTGCCGAACACGTATTCTCCCCTAGTCCCATATACCTGCGCTCAGACCATAACCCTCCATTCTTTTCCCGTCCATATAACTATCCAATTTATTTTTAAATGATAAAAACGAACCTGCCTCCACCACCTTCACTGGAAGCTCATTCCACACAGCCACCACTCTCTGAGTAAAGAAGTTCCCCCTCATGTTACCCATAAACTTCTGTCCCTTAATTCTCAAGTCATGTCCCCTTGTTTGAAGCTTCCCTACTCTCAGTGGGAAAAGCTTATCCACGTTAACTCTGTCTATCCCTCTCATCATTTTAAAGACCTCTATCAAGTCTATCAAGTCCCCCTTAACCTTATGCGCTCCAAAGAATAAAGCCCTAACTTGTTCAACCTTTCACTGTAACTTAGTTGCTGAAACCCAGGCAACATTCTAGTACTCATCAGTACTCTCTCTATTTTGTTGACATCCTTCCTATAATTAGGCGACCAAAATTGTACCCCATACTCCAGAATTGGCCTCACCAATGCCTTGTACAATTTTAACATTACATCCCAACTTCAATACTCAATGCTCTGATTTATAAAGGCCAGCACACCAAAAGCTTTCTTTACCACCCTATCTACATGAGATTCCACTTTCAGGGAACTGTGCACAGTTATTCCCAGATCCCTCTGTTCACCTGCATTCTTCAATTCCCTACCATTTACCATGTACGTCCTATTTTGATTTGTCCTGCCAAGATGTAGAACCTCACACTTATCAGCATTAAATTCCATCTGCCATCTTTCAGCCCACTCTTCCAACCGGCATAAATCTCTCTGTAGACTTTGAAAATCTCCTTCATTATCCACAACCCCACCTATTTTAGTATCATCTGCATACTTACTAATCCAATTTACCACACCATCATCCAGATCATTGATGTACATGACAAACAACAGTGGACCCAACACAGATCCCTGTGGCACCCCACTAGTCACTGGCCTCCAACCTGACAAACAACCATCCACCATTACTCTCTGGCATCTCCCATTCAGCCACTGTTGAATCCATCTTGCTACTCCACCATTAATACCCAACCATTGAACCTTCTTAACCAACCTTCCATAAGGAACCTTGTCAAAGGCCTTATTGAAGTCCATATATACAACATCCACTGCTTTACCCTCATCAATTTCCCGAGTAACCTCTTCAAAAAATTCAAAACGTTTAGTCAAACATGACCTTCCAGGCACAAATCCATGTTGACTGTTCCTAATCAGACCCTGTTTATCCAGATGCTTATATATATTATCTCTAAGTATCCTTTCCATTAATTTGCCCACCACTGACGTCAAACTAACAGGTCTATAATTGCTAGGTTTACTCTTAGACCCCTTTTTAAACAATGGAACAACATGCGCAGTACGCCAATCCTCCGGCACTATTCCCGTTTCTAATGACATTTGAAATATTTCTGTCATAGCCCCTGCTATTTCTACACTAACTTCCCTCAATGCCCTAGGGAATATCCTGTCCGGACCTGGATACTTATCCACAATTATATTTCTCAAAAGTGTCAGTACTTCCTCTTCTTTGAATCTCATAGTTTCCATAGCTACTCTACTTGTTTCCCTTACCTCACATAATTCAATATCCTTCTCCTTGGTGAACACCGAAGAAAAGAAATTGTTCAATATCGCCCCCATCTCTTTTGGCTCTGCAGATAACTGTCCACTCTGACTCTCTAATGGACCAATTTTATCCCTCGTTATCCTTTTGCTATTAATATTGGGTTTACTTTCACCTTACTTGCCAAAGCAACCTCATATAACCATATAACCATATAACAATTACAGCACGGAAACAGGCCATCTCGACCCTTCTAGTCCGTGCCGAACACATAATCTCCCCTAGTCCCATATACCTGCGCTCAGACCATAACCCTCCATTCCTTTCCCATCCATATAACTATCCAATTTATTTTTAAATGATAAAAACGAACCTGCCTCCACCACCTTCACTGGAATCTCATTCCACACAGCTACCACTCTCTGAGTAAAGAAGTTCCCCCTCATGTTACCCCTAAACTTCAGTCCCTTAATTCTCAAGTCATGTCCCCTTGTTTGAATCTTCCCTACTCTCAGTGGGAAAAGCTTTTCCACGTCAACTCTGTCTATCCCTCTCATCATTTAAAAAACCTCTATCAAGTCCCCCCTTAACCTTCTGCCTCCAAAGAATAAAGCCCTAACTTGTTCAACCTTGTTCAACCTTTCTCTGTTATCTTCTTTTAGCTTTTCTAATTGCTTTCTTAAGATTCTTTTTACATTCTTTATACTCCTCAAGCACCTCATTTACTCCATGCTGCCTATAATTATTGTAGATCTCCCTCTTTTTCCGAACCAAGTGTCCAATTTCCCTTGAAAACCATGGCTCTTTCCGATTTTTACTATTTCCTTTCAACCGAACAGGGACATAAAGATTCTGTACTCTTAAAATTTCACCTTTAAATGTACTCCATTTCTCTTCCACATCTTTCCCATAAAACAAAATGTCCCAATTTACTCCTTTTAAATCCTTTCGCATCTCCTCAAAGTTAGCCAGTTCTGACCCTCTCCATAAGTATATTGAAACTAATGGTATTGTGATCACTGGTCCCGAACTGTTCCCCAACGCATACCTCTGCCACCTGACCCGTCTCATTTCCTAAGAGGAGGTCCAGCACCGCCCCTTCTCTAGTAGGTACTTCTATGTATTGCTGCAAAAAACTATCCTGCACACATTTTACAAACTCCAACCCATCCAGCCCATTTACAGAATGTGTTTCCCAGTCTATGTGTGGAAAATTGAAATCTCCCACAATCACTACCTTGTGCTTACTACTAATATCTGCAATCTCCTTACATATTTGCTCTTCCAATTCTCGCACCCCATTTGGCGGTCTATAATACACCCCTATAAGTGTTGCTACCCCTTTCCCATTTCTCAGTTCCACCCAAATAGCCTCCCTAGACGAGCCCTCTAATCTATCCTGCCAAAGCACTGCTGTAATATCTTCCCTGATAAGCAATGCAACACCTCCACCTCTTGCCCCTCCAATTCTATCACACCTGAAGCAACGAAATCCTGGAATATTTAGTTTCCAATCACAGCCCTCCTGCAACCATGTTTCACTGATCGCCACAACATCATACTTCCAGGTGTCAATCCAGGCTCCAAGTTCATCCACTTTTCTTACAATGCTCCTAGCATTAAAATATACACATTTAAGAAACCCACCCTCTCTTATTCTCTGTTTATTGTCTTTTTCTTCTCTCTCCCCTACATTTTGGGACAGAGTGCTACCATTCTCTGCCTCCTGCCTCACACACTGACTGCTAGCTTTCCCAATTTGAGTCCCTCCCCCCAACCATACTAGTTTAAAGTCTCCCTAGTAGCCTTTGCAAATCTCCCCGCCAGGATATTGGTCCCCCTCGAGTTCAAGTGCAACCCGTCCTTTCTGTACAGGTCGCACCTTCCCCAAAAGAGGTCCCAATGATCCAGAAACTTGAATCCATACCCACTGCATCAGTCCCTCATCCACTCATTTATCCTCCACCTCGCTCCATTCCTACTCTCACTGTCGCGTGGCACAGGCAGTAATCCTGAGATTGTTACCTTTGCAGTCCTTCTCCTTAACTCTCTACCTAACTCCCTAAATTCTTCTTTCAGGACCTCTTCTCTTTTTTTACCTATGTCGTTGGTACCTATATGTACCGCAACTTCAGGCTCCTCTCCTTCCCATTTCAGGATTTCTTGGACCCGTTCAGACACACCCCTGACCCTGGCACCAGGAAGGCAAACTACCATCCGGGTCTCTTGTCTGCGTCCACCGAATCGCCTATCCGACCCCCTGACTATAGAGTCCCCTATTACAATTGCCCTCCTCTTCTTTTCCTTACCCTTCTGAGCAACAGGACCGGTCTTTATGCCAGAGGCCCGGCCGCTGTCGCTGCACCCAGGTAGGCTGACTCCCCCACCCTTACTCAAACATGAGTACTTATTTTCAAGGTGTACAGCCACCGGGGTACTCACCAGTCCCTACCTCTGCCCGTTTCCCTTCCTAACTGTGACCCAGTTTTCTGTCTCCCGTGGTCTTGGAGTGACCACATACCTGTAACTCCTATCTATGACCTCATCGCTCTCCCTGAGCAGACAGAGGTCATCGAGTTGCTGTTCCAGGTTCCTAACACGGTCCCTTAGGAGCCCCATCTCGACGCACCTGGCGCAGATGTGGACGTCTGGAGGGCACTCAGACTCCATGACCTCCCACATCTGACATCCAGAACAGTAAACTGCCCTGGCGTTCATTCTCCCCCTTATCCGAATACAATAAAGCCTTACCCGGGATACAAGCCAATCAGCTGCTTCCTCTAGTCCTGTAACGGCTGCTTCCTCTAGTCCGTTCGACCAATCAGAGGCTTCCACCAGCCCCCTTAATTTGAAGTGTGATCTGCGAATGGAACGTTGCAGATTTTGATCGCTCCTCCCCCTGTAACGGCTCCTGGGCCTCTCTTGAGACAAGCCCCGCGATGTGTATTTTAACTCACCACACGGAGGTCGCTCCCCTCTCACCTCAACTGGGCCTCTGTTGAAACAAGCCCGCGATGGGTTTTTTAACTCACCACACGGAGGTCGCTCCTCCCTCTGTAACGGCTCCCGGGCCTCTGTTGAAACAAGCCCCGCGATGGTTTTTTAACTCACCACACGAAGGTCGCTCCTCCCTCTGTAACGGCTCCCCGGCCTCTGTTGAAACAAGCCCCGCGATGGGTTTTTTAACTCACCACACGAAGGTCGCTCCACCCTCTGTAATGGCTCCCGGGCCTCTGTTGAGACAAGCCCCGCGATGGGTTTTTTAACTCACCACACGAAGGTCGTTCCTCCCTCTGTAACTGCTCCCGGGCCTCTGTAACGGCTCCCGGGCCTCTGTCGGATCACCTATCCATTCACTTAGCACCAGCATACACCCCCTCAGTAGAAAAGCTCAACCCACCACCAGGACTGTTAAAACTTGGCCTGAAGGAGCTTCCTCACAGCTACAAGACTGATTTGAAAGGACAAACTGGGACATTTTTGGAAATCAGGACTTGGAGGAGTACACATCCACGGTACTCTTTTACATCCAGAACTGTGTTGACAACGTCACCGTCGACAAACTCATCCGGGTGTGCCCCAACCAGAAGCCGTGGATGACAAAAGAGGTCCAAACTCACTTCAAGGACCGCAACACCGCCTTCAGGTCTGGCGACAGAGACCTGTACAGCGCTGCTAGAGCCAACCTGAAGAAAGGCATTAGGGATGCCAAAGCGGCCCACAAGAGGAAGATAGAGGACCACTTTAACAACAAAGACCCACGGCGGGTGTGGCAGGGCATCCAGCACATCACCAACTACAAGCCCAGCAACAGCACGACGGCCGACGGCGACGCCTCACTGGCAGAGGAGCAGAACTGCTTCTTTGCTCGCTTCGAGGCAGAACCAGAAGAGTTCGTCACCATTCTACCACCAGCCCCTAACAACAACAACTACACCCTCACTGTGCAGGAGGATGAAGTGAGGCGGGTGCTCAGGGCGGTGAACCCGAGGAAGGCTGCCGGCCCGGAAAGCGTGACAGGAAAGGTTCCGAAGGAATGTGCAGACCAGCTCTCCGAGGTCTTCACGAAAATATTCAACCAGTCCCTGTCCAAATCCATCATCCCACCGTGCCTGAAGTCTGCCACAATCATCCCACTACCAAAAAAGCCTGTTATCAGCGGCCTTAACGACTACCGACCGGTCGCTCTCACACCAGTCATCATGAAGTGTTTCGAGAGGCTGGTCCAGCAGCACATCAAAGCCAGCCTCCCGCCCACCTTCGATCCACACCAGTTTGCCTACAGAGCAAATAGGTCCACTGGGGATGCAATCGCCACTGCTCTTCACACTGCACTGACCCACCTCGAATACCAGGGGAGCTATGTGAGGATGCTTTTCATTGACTTTAGCTCCGCCTTCAATTCCATCATCCCCAGCAGAGTGGTCACCAAACTCATGGATTTAGGACTCTCCCAACCCAACTGCCTCTGGATCAAGTTCAAGTTCAAGTGAGTTTATTGTCATGTGTCCCTGTATAGGACAATGCAATTCTTGCTTTGCTTAAGCACACAGAAAATAGTAGGCATTTACTACAAAACAGATAAATGTGTCCATATACCATGATATAAATATATACACACATGAATAAATAAACTGATAGTGCAAATAACAGAAAGTGGTTGGTAATAATCAGAGTTTTGTCCGAGCCAGGTTTAATAGCCTGATGGCTGAGGGGAAGTAACTATTCCTGAACCTGGTTGTTGCAGTCTTCAGGCTCCTGTACCTTCTACCTGAAGGTAGCAGGGAGATGAGTGTGTGGCCAGGATGGTGTGGGTCTTTGATGATACTGCCAGCCTTTTTGAGGCAGCGACTGCGATAAATCCCCTCAATGGAAGGAAGGTCAGAGCCGATGATGGACTGGGCAGTGTTTACTACTTTTTGTAGTCTTTTCCTCTCCAGGGCGCTCAAATTGCCGAACCAAGCCACGATGCAACCGGTCAGCATGCTCTCGACTGTGCACCTGTAGAAGTTAGAGAGAGTCTTCCTTGACAATCCGACTCTCCGTAATCTTCTCAGAAAGTAGAGGCGCTGATGTGCTTTTTTGATGATTGCATTAGTGTTCTCGGACCAGGAAAGATCTTCAGAGATGTGCACGCCCAGGAATTTGAAGCTCTTGACCCTTTCAACCATCGACCCGTTGATATAAATGGGGCTGTGGGTCCCCCTCCTACTCCTTCCAAAGTCCACAATCAGTTCCTTGGTTTTGCTGGTGTTGAGGGCCAGGTTATTGCGCTGGCACCATATGGACAGTTGCTCGATCTCTCTTCTGTACTCTGACTCATCCCCATCAGTGATACGCCCCACAATAGTGGTGTCGTCAGCGAACTTGATGATGGAGTTCGCACTGTGGTTCGCTACGCAGTCATGGGTATAGAGTGAGTACAGCAGGGGGCTGAGCACGCAGCCTTGAGGTGCTCCCGTGCTGATTGTTATTGAGGCTGACACATTTCCACCAATACGAACAGACTGTGGTCTGTGGACGAGGAAGTCAAGGATCCAGTTGCAGAGGGATGCGCAGAGACCCAGTTCTGCGAGTTTGGTAACCAGTTTGGAGGGGATGATTGTGTTAAATGCCGAGCTGTAATCAATGAATAACAGCCTGACATATGAGTTTTTGTTGTCCAAGTGGTCCAGTGCGGAGTGGAGGGCCAGCGAGATCGCATCCACCGTTGATCTGTTGTGGCGGTACGCGAACTGCAGTGGGTCCAGGTTTTTGTCGATGTAGGAGTTGATTTGCTCCATGATCAACCTCTCAAAGCACTTCATCACCACCGGCGTTAGTGCCACTGGTCGATAGTCATTGAGGCATGTCACCTTACTCTTCTTGGGCACCGGTATAATTGATGCCCTTTTAAAGCAGGTGGGGACCTCAGACCTCAGAAGTGAGAGGTTGAAAATGTCCGTAAAAACTCCCGCCAGTTGGTCCGCACAGGTTTTTAGAACACGACCGGGTATACCATCAGGACCAGGTGCTTTTCGGGGGTTCACCCCCCTGAAGGATTTCCTGACATCGGCCTCTGTGACTGAGACTGAAATGCCATCGCAGCGAATGGGGGATCGGGAAGGCACATCAGTATTTTCCCTGTCAAAGCGTGCGTAAAACGCATTGAGCTCGTCAGGGAGTGATGTTACACCGGCATTCGAGCTGCCTCCTGGTTTTGCCTTGTAGGAGGTGATTGCATTCAGACCCTGCCACAGCTGCCGAACATCTGTCTCGTCCTCCAGTTTGGAGCAGAAGTCCCTTTTGGCCTTTTTGATGGCCTTACCAAGGTCGTATCTGGTCTTCATGTAGGCCACTGTATCATCGGAGGTGAATGCCCTGTGTCTGGACTTCAGGAGAGTGCGGATCTCAAAGTTCATCCAAGGTTTCTGATTGGGAAACACTCGGAAGGTTTTTGTAGGGATGCAGTCCTCCACACATTTCTTTATGAAGTCTGTAACGACTGTGGCATATTCGTTCAAGTCCGTTGCCGAGTCCTTTAACATTGCCCAGTCTACAGACTCCAAACAGTCCTGGATTTGTTATTCTGCCCCCCCCCCCCCCCCCCCGACCAGCTCTGTGCTGTCCTCACTTCTGGGGGTGCGCTCTTTAATTGCTGCCTGTAGGCAGGAAGAAGCAGCACCGCGGTATGGTCGGATTTACCGAAGTGAGGGCGAGGGATAGAACGATAGGCATTCTTGATGGTGGTGTAGCAGTGGTCGAGGGTGTTAGGTCCTCTGGTGCAGCAGGAGACATGTTGGTGGAAGTTGGGGAGTGATTTCTTGAGGTTCGCCTTATTGAAGTCCCCAGCAATGGTGGTAAATGCCTCGGGGTAAGACGTCTGGTGTTTGTTGACCACGGCCTGCAGCTCCTCCAGTGCCAGACGGACGTCTGCCTGGGGTGGGATGTAGACCGCGGTCAGGATAACGGAGGTGAATTATCTCGGGAGGTAGAAGGGACGGCACTTCACCGCCAGATGTTCAAGGTGTGGAGAGCAGGAGTTGGACAGGACTGCCACGTCGGAACACCACGCAGAGTTGACCATGAGGCAGACGCCCCCTCCTCTCCCTTTCCCAGATGCCAGGGTACGGTCCATGCGGTGGATGGAGAACCCTTCAGGCTGGACCGCTGAGTCTGGGGAGCTGGGGGTGAGTAATGTCTCTGTGAAACAGAACACAGAGCATTCCCTCAGCTCCCTTTGATAAAGCAGTCTTGCCCTTAAGTCCTCCACTTTGTTTTCAAGGGACTGTACATTAGCCAGTAGGATGGTAGGGAGAGGGGGCCGAAGTCCCCTGCGCTTCATTCTGACCTGAAGTCCTGCCCGACGGTCACGTTTCCGGTCACAATGGCGGCTTCCCCTTTGTTTCCAGGTACTGTACTTGCTGTACCTGCTGTTTCTGCGGACCTGCGCTGGAACGGGGATTCCCTCACAGACGGCAGCTCCAGCTCCGTAACGAACGGGGATTCCCTCAAAGTCGGCAGCTGCAGCTCCAGCTCCGTTGTTGCTGGGAGATCCAGCCCGTCGGCTCTGGGGGTCATCCCGGGGTTTCAAGGTACAGTACCTGGGATCCACAGTCGGGTCGAGAGTTCCACAGCCAGCGTGGGAAAGTTTAAAGTCCAGGGCTCCCACAGCTGTGGGAGATCGCGAAATTGCGAGAGCCTTGAGGTGCTCAAGCAGCTTGTCCGAAACGGCACCGATTTCTGCCGTTTTTCTGATCCAGGTAAGTTGTTGGAAGTTGTAGTTGAGCCTTTTATTTTCCGGAGCTCCGCAAAAGTCGCCGCAGGCAGGCGCCATCTTGTTATCCATGTGGTTAACATGGTACAAGGACTTTCTGTCTACCCGCCCCCAGACCGTCAGACTGGGCCATCACCTCTCCACCCCCATCACACTCAGCACCGGCTCCCCACAGGGCTGTGTGTTGATCCTCCTCCTCTACGCCCTCTGCACCCACGAATGTGCCCCCGCCCACTCCACCAACACCATCGTCAAGTTTGCGGACGACACGACTGTGGTTGGACGTATCTCAGGAGGAGATGAGACAGCCTACAGGGAGGAAGTCCAAAGACTGGCAGAGTGGTGTTCAGACAACAACCTCATCCTAAACACCACAAAAACAAAGGAAATTATCATAGACTTCCGTAAGAACAGTGCAGCCCCCAAACCCCTATTCATCAATGGGGACTGTGTGGAAAGGGTCTCAGACTTCAGATTCCTAGGCACACTAATTACGGAGGATCTCTCCTGGACTACAAACACCACCACAGCAGTCAAGAAGGCCCAGCAGGGACTCTACTTTCTGAGGATCCTCAGGAAAAACAATCTGGAGTAGAAGCTGCTGGTGTCCTTCTACCGCTGCTCCATCGAGAGTGTGCTGGCGTACAGTATAACCACATGGTATGCCGTCTGCTCTGCAGCGGACAGGAAAGCCCTTCAAAGGGTCATCAACACCGCAAAAAAAATCACTGGCTGCCCACTGCCTTCTTTGAAGGACATCTTCAGCTCTCGCTGCCTTGGCAGGGCAGCCAACATCCTGAAGGACCCTTCCGACCCTGTACACAACCTGTTCCACCTGCTGCCCTCCGGCAGACGGCACGGGTTTTTCAAAACTCGCACAAACAGACTCAGAGACAGCGTGTACCTCACAGCCATACGTGAACTTAACAATGCAAAATAAGAAATAGCACTCACATTCAACTGAATGGTTCTACCTCAGCTGCTATTGTTATTTATCTGTAATTTTTTTTAATATGTATATATTTTTACCTTTTCTTATATATTAAAAATTGCTCTTGTGAATCGCACCGTGGGATTGGCTTTTAAATTTCGTTGTACCATGTGCAATGACAATAAAGAGATTCATTCAATCATTCATTCATTCGTAATGCAGTAACTCTACGGCTGCGCCACCGCGACCGCCCTAACTATGTTTCTATGTTGTGTCCATGCACAAGTTCTCATTCTTTCGCCCACTTTTTCAGTTTCGTTGGAACAAGGCCAACGGAAATTCAATCAGGAGAGTCTCCTGATCCGACTGTGATTTGCAATTAGACATTGGGCTTGCTGATATTGAGAGCCAGGTTGTTGTGTTGGCACCATTTGGTCAATCGATCGATCTAACTTCTATATTCTGGCTTATCACCATCTGTCATTCTTCAAGAAGAAGGGTCTCAACTCGAAACGTCACCCATCCCTTCTCTCCAGAGATGCTGCCTGTTCAGCGCAGGTACTCCAGCATTTCGTGTCTATCTCAGATTTAAACCAGCATCTGCAGTTCTTTCCTACACATAGTGATTTGCATTTTGTTTGTTCAGCAGTTATGGTTAATTCGAATTAAAATGACGCCAAAGGTTGTCCCTCGTGGATTTCCCGCGTGTACAAATAAGGGGCACATTATACTTAAGTCACTTCACACGGTCACATATGTACCTTCAACAACCGCTATAGACATGGCAGTCATAGAATCAGCCAAGATCACATCACACTGGCTGGAAGTGGTGAGGACTAAACAAGCTTTTCGGGCGATTCAACGTGTTTACTATCCCCTGCTCGCAGTTGTTAGCGTTCCTGGTAAGTATCTATGAGCGGGATTGCCTCCAGGTTTAGAGTGGCGCAGTGGCGCCGGGATACAGTTGCTGACTTACAACACCAGAGATCCGGGTTCGGTCCTGAATACGGGCGCTGTCTGTACGGAGTGTGTACGTTCTCCCCGTGACCTCCGCGGGACTTCTCCTTGATCTCCGGTTTCCGTCCACAGTCAAAAGACATATTGATGTCTAGGTTAATCGGCTTGGCATTAGGGTTAGGGTTAGGGATAGGGTTAGGGTAAGTGTTAGGGTTAGGTTTATGGTTAGGGTTAGGGTTAGGGTCAGGTTAGGGTTGGCCCTAGTGTGTGATTGATAGCGTTAGTGTGCGGGGATCGCTGGTCGGCGCTGAATCGATGGGCCGAAATGCCAATTTCCGCGCTGTATCTCCAAACTAAACGAAAAATGTGTGTAGTGCGGCTTATGTTACAGGAACATTTTGCTTTAACGCATATTTCTCTGATATAATTATCTTGTGCTTTTCAATTCGTAGATTTCTGGTTTAATACTGCTTCATTATTAAACAAATAATTATTGTATACTTGTATTGGTTGAAGATTTGCAGTCTAGATGTCTTAGTACCCTAACTAGATAGCACGCATCAAAGACGCCTTTCGCCATACCCCGGTACGTGTGACAATAATAAACTTAATTAAAGTTGACCCATGCTCGCAAATCAGGACCGATCTCGTCGGATGGCGAATCGGGCAGGAGGTATAGAATAGAGGACGTTTTTTTCGAGTTATATAGTGCTGGTGTAAAAATAAGTGTTTCACTTCTGTAACCTATGCCCCCCCCCCCCCCCCCCCCCATAATGCATTTGTGTCGAGTGGAGAACCTACTGAAGTTGCCAAATAACGATGAATTTGGACCTGGAAGTGTTTTTGAATAGAAGTTGTTGCTTTAACTTCATGTCCACTGATGCAGCGGGTTTACATTAAGGGTGAGAGATAGAATCGATCTTTAATGAGGGGGGCACAGTGACGCATCGGTAGAGTTGATCACAGCGTCAGAGACCTGGGTTCGATCACGGCCACGGGTGCTGTCTCTAAGGTACGCTCTCCTCGTGACCCGCGTTGGTTTTCTCCGAGATCGTCGGTTTCCTTCACATTACAAAGACGTTCATGTTTGTAGGTTAATTGGCTTGTCATAGAAGTGAATTGTCCCGAGTGTGTAGAATAATGTTAATTTGCGGGGTTCGCAGGTCTGTGCGGACTCGATGGGCCGAAGGGCCTGTTTCCGCGTTGTATTTCTAAACTGACTTAAACTGATAACGTCGAATAGCGAAATACATCTTTGTGTTAATAGAATTAATTTCAAACTTTATTCCTGCAATCAGATAAAATGAACGACGTTACGCAACTTCCCCAAGCAGTTATATTATTTTACCCAAATGTATACAACTGCAGTGGTCAAACGTAACCAGAATACCAACAGCGACCAGCAGTGGGCAATGAATTGCATAAATTAAGCCGGATTTAAATTGTCCCTAGTTTATACGAAACTGAATCTCATGAGCAAACGTGGTTATTTACTATATATCATAACATCAGTTCCCTTTATTGCAGAGGTATGGCTGCCCATTGACACAGTATACAGCACGGCAAATGTCATGGTGTTTCTGATAGAAACTTACAAATGTCTTAAGGGGTTGGATAGGCTAGATGCAGGAAGATTATTCCCGATGTTGGGGAAGTCCAGAACTAGGGGTCACAGTTTAAGGATAAGAGGGAAGTTTTTTAGAACCGATATGAGAAAATTATTTTTCAAACAGAGAGTGGTGAATCTATGGAATTCTCTGCCACAGAAGGTAGTTGAGGCCAGTTCATTGGCTATATTTAAGAGGGAGTTAGATGTGGCCCTTGTGGCTAAAGGGATCAGTATGGTATGGAGAGAAAGCAGGGATGGGATACTGAGTTGGATGATCAGCCATGATCATATCGAATGGCGGCGCAGGCTCGAAGGGCCGAATGGCTTACTCCTGCTTCTATTTTCTATGTGTCTATGTTTCTATAAGGGTTGCACACGTTATGTAATGTTTTCCAATTCATTACGCAATTCCTACAGTTAACTTGATGACGATTGCGATTCTCTCCCGAGGAAGGTGTGGCCTATCAACGTGCGTAACCCGCTACCTTGTGGCTATGGCGGCCGCGGATCTGCTAATTGTCATCCTGGATCTGATACTGAGACACATCCCCATTGTCTATTGGGAGCATTTCCTCTACGTTCAGTCGATCCCCATCTGCAACATCCACGCCGTCCTGCTCTTCGCCGCCACAGACTGTTCTGTCTGGTTTACCGTCACTTTCACCTTCGACCGTTTCGTCGCCATTTGTTGTCAGAAGCTCAAAGGCAACTATTGCACCGAGAAAACGGCGGCGATTGTTCTCGGGACGGTTACTCTGCTGAGCTGTGTGAAGAACATTTTCTGGTACTTTATGTTGACTGGTCGATATTTGCTGACGACCCATCCCTGGTTTTGTGCTGTGGAGCAAAAGTTTTATTCCTCAGAGGTCTGGGCAGCAATTGAGCTTATTCATTATATATTCACTCCGGCAGTCCCATTCGCCATTATCCTGATGCTCAACTGTTTAACCGTTCGGCACATCGTAGCTGCGAGCAGAGCCCGCAGGAGACTCCGGGGTCAAAATAATGTGGACTGTGGTCAGTGTCCCAGAGACCCGGAGATGGAGAGCCGAAGGAAATCCATCATTTTGCTCCTCCTCATTTCCGGCAACTTTATAGCCCTGTGGTCATTGTATGTCGTGTACGCTCTCTGCAATCGAGTGGTGTTGCTGGGCTACAAGTCTGCGGACGTCAACATTTTTGTGGAGCAGATTGGATTCATGCTGCAACTGCTTAGCTGCTGCACCAACACCGGCATTTATGCCGTGACTCAAACTAAGTTCAGAGAGGAATTACGGAAAGCGGTTGCACGACCCTTCTCTGTACTTGCGCGATGCGGTAAATGACGAAAATGCCCGCGCAGCCTGACAATTCGATAACTCGTCATTTTCCCTGCTGTACACTGGGGTGTTTTGTAACGCTACGGTCAATGTTATGTCTGTATTATGTATACTTGGTCCCATTAGTCTTCTCAACTGAGTTCAGTCCCTCCCTTTTGACGGAAATTGGATTCATATTCAAACATTGAGCTGCTGCACTTACACATACACTTGCGCGGCGACATCGACTAAGACCCGGGAGCAGCTTTGGTTACACTGAAGACTATTAAAACAATGTTATTGTACGATTATTGTGGTTAGCAATTTATTGATTTTTTGAGGGGGAGAGAGAGGGGGAGGGAGGGAGGGAGAGGGGGGTAGAGAGGGGAGAGAGGGGAGAGAGAGAGAGAAAGAGAGCAGCGAGGAGAACGAGATAATGAGCGAGGGAAGAGGCGGAGAGAGAGGAGAGAGAAGACGATCGCGAGAGAGAGAGCAGAGCGACGAGCGCATGGCGAGAGAGCGGAAGTGAGCGACGGCAGGCGAGATCGAGCATGGGCGCTCTCGAGAGCGACGTTAGATCGCTCGCGATCGAGAGGAGACGCTGAAGAGACGATGAGCAGCGAAGATTGCGAGAGAGAGAGAGAGATTGGTAGGGAAGGTTTTCCCGTGGGTGCAAAGGATGACTAATTGGAAGCAGGAGTGGTAGAGTGACGAAGGTGGGTGATGGTTCAGGATAGGCGCATGGAATCGCGAACAAAAGTTGGAGAACCGGAGGTGGATCGGGAAGCGAGAGAGAGCGGAGCACACGAGGTCACATTACATAGAAATATAGAAAATAGGTGCAGGCGGAGGCCATTCGGCCCTTAGGGCCAGCACCGCCAATCATTGTGATCATGGCTCATCGACCCCTATCAATAACCCGTGTCTGCCTTCTCCTCATATCTCTTGACTCCACTAGCCCCTAGAGCTCCATCTAACTCTCGCTTAAATCCATCCAGTGATTTGGCTTCCACTGCCCTCTGTGGCAGGGCATTGCATAAATTCACAACTCTCTGGGTGAAAAAGTATTTTCTCATCTCAGTCTTAAATGAACTCCCCTTTATTCTACGACTGTGGCCCCTGGTTCTGGACCCGCCCAACATTGGGACATTTTTTCCTGCATCAAGCTTAACCAGTCCTTTTATAATTTTATATGTTTCTATAAGATGCCCCCTCATACTTCTAAACTCCAGTGAATACAAGCCCAGTCTTTTCAATCTGTCCTCATATGACAGTTCCACATTCCCAGGGTTCAATCTCGCGAACCTACGCTGCACTACTTCAATCACAAGGATGTCCTTCCTCAAATTAGGAGACCAAAACTGTACACAATACTCCAGATGTGGTCTCAACAGAGCCCTATACAACTGCAGAAGAACCTCTTTACTCCTGTACTGAAATCCATTAGCTTTCTTCACTGCCTGTTATACCTGCACGCGAACTTTCAGTGACCGGTGTACAAGGGCACCCAGGTCTCGCTGTACCTCTCCCTTACCTAACCTAACCCCATTGAGATAATAATCTGCCCCCTTGTTTTTGCCGCCAAAGTGGATAACCTCACATTTATCTATAATAATAATAATACATTTTATTTGTGGGCGCCTTTCTAAAGACTCAAGGACACCTTACAGAGTGTAACAAGAGTAAAAAACATATAATCGGAGCAAAATAAATAATAAAGACATCACCAATACACAAATTAAAGACAGAATTCGATCCAAAGACAAAAAAATCTAAAACACAATATGAAGAGAGAGCAGCGGCAGCTAAACCGCGCCAGCGTACACTCTCCCTTCCGACAGCCATCTTGGACACAAACTAAAATAATCACTTACACACAAAAATCATCCCCCCACAATGGTTACCATTGTGGGGGAAGGCACAATGTCCAGTCCCCATCCCCAGTTCTCACAAAGTCAGGCCTATCTATATTAAACTGCATCTGCCACGCATCTGCCCACTCACTCAACCTGTCCATGTCATCCTGCAAACTCCTAACATCCTTTTCACAGTTCACACTGCCACCAAGTGTCATCCGCAAACTTGCTAGTGTTGCTCCTAATTCCCTCTTCCAAATCATTAATATATATGGTAAACAGTTGCGGCCCCAACACCGAGCCTTGCGGCACTTACTCACCACTGCCTGCCATTCAAAAATGACCCGTTCACCCCTACTTTTTGCTTCCGGTCTGCCAACCAATTTTCTATCCATGGGAACACGCTACCCCCATTACCATGTACTCTAATTTTAGTCACCAGTCTCCCGTGCGGGACCTTATCAAAGGTTTTCTGAAAGTCTAGATGCACTACATCCACTGGCACCCCTTCACCCATTTTACCAGTCACATCCTCAAAAAAATCCACAAGATTAGTCAAGCATGATTTCCCTTTCATAAATCCATGTTGACTTGGACTAATCATTTTACTGCTATCCAAATGTCCCATTATTACCCCTTTAATAATTCACTCTTTAGTGTCAGTGAAATTCGGTTTACCATAGGCCCATACGAAAAAAAGCAATAAGACACACAACCGCATGAAAGTTAGCATAAACATCCACCACAACGGATTGTCCACATTCATCACTATGATGGAAGGAAATAAAGTGTAAACTATTTCCTCTTTATTCTCCCGCGTCGGGGCGATCGAAGCCCACGCGTCGGGGCGAACGAGGTTCCCGCGTCGGGGCGGTCACGGCGGTCGGAGCGGTCAAAGCACCTGCGGCTTGGAGTTCCCGAAGTCGGTCTCTAACTCTCGACCGCGAGCTCCACGATGGCTAGTCCGTGGGTTCCGCGGTTGGAGCTCCAAGATCGATCCCCGGCAGGGATCACGGGTTCCGCTATGTTAAGTCCCGCGGTTGGATTTCCCGAAGTCGCTCTACCACAGAGGTCTCCAGCTCTTCGATGTTCGGCCGCAGTGCGGACGGAGAGACGATACGGAAAACAAATCGCATCTCCGTCGAAGTAAGAGATTAAAAAACATAGTTTCTCCCAACTCCCCGCGTCCTACCCCAGACAAAGTACAGAACACCAAAACATATATTTAACACATACTAAAAAACAACAAACGAGGAAGAGGCGGACAGACTGTTGGCCATAGCTGGCGACACCCGTTGGATATGGACATGGATATGTGTTCAGTGCCACTGAGTCACTCTGCCACTCATGACTAGTGACGATCAAGGACGTGTCGCGCCCTTTGCCACTCCCTCTTCTCCACTCTCCCATCTAGGAAAAGCGATGGAAGAGTGAAAAGGCACACCTACAGATTCAGGGACAGTTTCTGCCCAGCTGTTACCAGGCAATTAAAATATATTACCACAAGTAAAGAGAAAAGCTGAACTTTTAACCATCTCTTTGGTGACCCACAGACTATCCTTGATCGCACTTTGCTGTCTTTACCTTACACTAAGCGTTATTCTCGTATCATATATCTAAACACTGTAAATGAATCTATTGTACTCATGGGTCCATAGAAGGATTACACGAATGATTCAGGAATTGAGTGGGTTAACATATGATGAGCCTTTGACGGCACTGGGCCCGAACTCGCCGGATCGTAATTCTCCTCATCTACTTCCGAACAGAAAGTCATTTATTTCTAAGTCTATGACTTCTGGTCTTAGACTCTCCCTCTGGTGGAAATATCGTCTCCACATCCACTCCATCCAAGCCTTTCACTATTCTGCATGTTTCAATAAGGTGACTCCTCATCCTTCTAAACTCCAGGGAGTACAGGCCCAATGCCGACAATGGCTCATCATACAATACAATACAACAATACAATACATTTATTTGTCCTTTGGACCACGTTGAGGTCCAAACGAAATGCCGTTTCTGCAGCCATACATACAAAACAAAAAATACCCAAGACCCAACACAATTTACACAAACATCCTTCACAGCGCAACTTCTCCTCGCTGTGAAGGAAGGCAAAACAACATAACTCTCCCCTGCACTCCCCTCTCCCCCCAATGTCAGAGTCAAAGACAGAGTCAAAGCCCCCCGGCGGGCGATGTTAAAGGTCCCGCAGCCATTAAAGCCACGCGGGGCGATGCAAGGCCACGTACCGGGTCTTGGTGTTGGAGCCCCGGCGGGCTCTTGGTGTTGGAGCCCCGGCGGGTGCTCACACAGTCCCGCGGCCATTCCAAGCCGCGCGGGGCGGTGATGTAGGCCCCGCTCCAGGTAATCTTCAACCCCGCAACTCGGGCGGGAGAAGTCGCCGTTGCGGATGCCCCCGAAAAGCGGTCTCCCACCAGGGACCCGCGGGCTCCCGGTATTACTTTCCACAGACCTGCGGTAGGAGCTTCCGAAACTCCGGGTGTCGGGTCACAGCAGCGCTCCACCACAGCTACACCCTCTCCGGACTCGGCCAGCTCCGTGATGGTGAGTAGTTCCGCAGTCCGCGACTGGAGCCCCAGGTAATTCCTGTTGGAGGCCGCTCCACGTTGCAGCCCCAACGACAACGGAGACCCGACAAAGAAAAGGTCGCCTCTCCCGTGCTGGGGAAAGACCTTAAAGTTCCCCCCCACCCATCCACACACACATACCCCGACAAAAAAAACAATAAAAACAACATAGAAACAAGACAGAAAACAATAAACAATAAGTTGCGCTACTCATATATTCGGTCAATGGAGGATGATTCGTTATGGGGCAATGAACTATGAAGAAGTAGTTTCGTTGTAGAACAGGGAATTTCGGCCCAGAAATCTGCTCTAGAGATCCATACTGGGAACCCTAGTGTATATAATTGATATCATTGATTTGGGCAAGCTTATTGCCGCGTGTAATTGCAGAGCACATTTAGGGAGATATAGACTTAGGGGTGGCACGGTGGCGCAGCGGTAGAGTTGATGGCTTATGACGCCAGCGACCCGAGTTCGATTCTGACTACAGGTGCGGTCTCTAAGATGCGTGTGCGTTCTCCCCGTCACCTGCGTTGTTTTTACCCGGGTGCTCCGGCTTCCTTCCAC
The DNA here is from genome assembly GCF_010909765.2 of Amblyraja radiata. Lineage (NCBI taxonomy): Eukaryota > Metazoa > Chordata > Chondrichthyes > Rajiformes > Rajidae > Amblyraja > Amblyraja radiata. The sequence goes on from NC_045991.1 coordinate 2,948,259, forward strand.
TCTCCAAAGAGGTATAGGTATGTAACTTAATTGGCTTTGGTAAAATTGTATGTTGTCCCAAGTGTGTATAGGGCCCAGTGTACTGGGATCGCTGGTCAGCTCGGACTCGGTGGGTCGATGGGTGTAGGAATAAACTGTAGGTGCTAGTTTAATGCGAAGATCGACGGAAGAAGCTGGAGTAACTCAGCGGGACAGGCAGCATCTCTGGAGGGAAGGAATGGGTGACGGTTCTTCAGACTGATTCCTTCTCGTCAAACATGCTGCCTGCCCGGCTGAGTTACTCGAGCTTTCTGTGTCTATCTTCGGCGTGCCGACGGGCCTGTTTCCGCGTTGTATCTCCAAAGTTAACATAAAAACTAAATATAACGGAATGAAAAATGTCAGGAAATAGCCGATGGAACGCAAAAGGGTATAAGGAGGGATCGTGTAAGTTGTTCTGAAGTAAAGGGATCATTATCGTTTTCAAATAAAGGCCTAAAGCTGATGAAATCCGTTCCGATTGTGTTGTATCCAGAAAAGCATCATGTAGGTACCGCTCCAACCATGGAAATCAACTCCAACACCGACTTGAGTTTACGAGCCCAACACTACTTTGGTTCAATTGTGCTGCAATGGGATAACGTCCCAAACATTATAAGGACACGGCTGCGGTAGATGAACTGGCGCGAATGTTAAAACCGTGATGCATCGGAGAGCGAATATGTATTCTATAAAATGATACAACATTTGAGACCTTTATAGATTATCATTGTCATTAGTTTATTGTCCCGTGTACAGTGAACAGCTTTTGATGTGTGCTAACCAGTGAGACGAAAAACAATACATGATTACAATCGAGCCGTCCACAGTATACAGAGACACGATAAAGGGAATATCGTCAATAACATTTAGCTCAGGATAAAGCCTGTAAAGACCGATCTAAGATAGTCCAGTGGTCTCCAATGAGGTTAATATCAGTTCAGGACTGCTCTCTGGTTGACCAATATGATGGGGTGTTATCCGATTTATAGTAGCGGAGCAGTTACATAAAGGTTTGTGTGGGGAAAAGCCTGGCAAGTGAAGAGGTTGACACACATGAGGAGAGTTTGGTTCGCAGATGGGTAGAGTGAGTGACAAAGACTAGATGTGGAAATGTGGCAATATCTGTCGGATACGGAGAGAAGACGCTGAAATATAAAGCTAGAGGAAGTGACGTCGATTGGCTGGAACAGGCGGTAGGTTAAGTCTGTATGTTGTATTATTGCCTCCGTACAGGCAATTGCGGTGGCCTCAATAGGCCTGACTTTGGGGTGAACATGGGGTGGCGACTGGACATTGTGCCTTCCTCCACAGTGCTATCCACTGTGGGGGGATGATTTTTTTGTCTAATTGTAGTCCTGTAGGTCTGTGTCCAAGATGGCTGCCGTGAAGAGAGAGTGGACGCTGGCGCGCTTTGGCTGCCGCTGCTCTCTCTTCACACTGTGTTTTTGATTTTCTGTTTTTGGATTGAATTCTGTTTTTAATTTGTGTCACTGTGATGTCTTTAATTACTTCTTTTATTCCGATTATATGTTTTATTCCGATTACTATGTAAGGTGTCCTTGAGATGTATGAAAGGTGCCCATTAAATAAAATGTATTATTATTATTATTATTAATAGCGAATAACGGGATATTACACAAAATATTATCTTTCATTCACGACGCAACAAAATGGTTCAATCCTAACCTTGACCCCTTCCTTTTGATGAGGTCAGTTCCACAATCTGACAATTTATTGCAATATTTCGCTATTTTTGGCAATAGATATTTTAACATTGTCTTTAACTCTTCCCTAAATATACTGTGGATCACTGCATGAATAAACGTATGTGTGCAGCAACTGAGAAGCAGAAGCATATACCCTGCTTCCTAAAGAATATAAGCAGGGTCATTACATCCAGAGTAAGTTTAAGTTCTGGTAAATTGAAAATATAAGTAATGCCCAGCGTATGTCAGCCATAACAGTATAAAGATGCCGGATATGCTGAAAAGTAAAATGATTGATGTTCTCCGGTTAGGTTAGGCTAGGTTAGGTTAGAGATAATGCGCGCAAACAGACCCTTCGGCCCAACGAGGCCTCGCCGACCTGCAATCCCCACACACCAACACCGGTCCACACTCAATATGGACATTTTGCACATACACCAAGCCAATTAACCTGTACGCCTTTGGAGTGAGGGAGGAAACCGAATTTCTCTGAGAAAACCCAAGCTGTCACGGGGACAACCTATGAAGGTCCCTTTGCATTCCGGCAATTGCAGCGCCCTAACTAAGGTTATTTTCGGGTGCTACGGCATGGGCTACTACTTTTCTATTGCACATGGGGGTCGGCAAGAGGCTGTGTCGGTGGCTCGCTTGATGCCGGCCCATTTGGACCTGAGTGTGGCAGGCCAGGTGGCCCAACCACGCCGTCAAGGGCGTTCGCCGTTTCGGGTCCCACCTAATCCTTCCTTGCAGGGTAGCTCCCCTTTGCGTGGGAATGTACGTACAAGGTCCGGCCGCCTCGTTCGGCTGCCAGTCCGTTTTTGTGCCTCTGGTTCTGGGAGGGAGTCATATGGCGGCCTCCATGTACTGTGGAGGTGAGCCATGCACAGTACACAACCTTCTGCTCTGGGGGGTGTCACGTGTCCCGTTGACGAGAGTTAGGGGGCACGGAATGGTCACAGGTGCCCCTGGGACTATTTAAGGCGGTAATCGCGCGCGCACGGGTTGCGGAGTTGGGAGTCTTAGGGTAGGAATAAAGAATTCTGTGTTCGGACAAACTTGGCGTCCTGCCTCATTCTTTGACGGACAGCTCCGTGTCCGCTACATGTATCAATATTGTGTGTGTTTCTGCTACGTCTTGATGACTAACGATATGTGAAGTGTACGGTGATCTGATTGAACAAACAATTGCACTAAATCGTAGTGGAAGTACTTAAAGGGAACAACAAATGGAGACGAGGTTGAGAATTTTGGAATGAAACTTTGATTCACCTGGAACAGTGTATTCACACCCGGATGTTGGGGAGGGGGGAAGAGTGTGATAATTTTAGTTCGCCGCGCCAGAACCAGTTCTCCAAAGCGCTCCCATTCACAATTCAATTTCCTGTCAATCACCGCTGCACGTTGGGGCAGTAGTGGGGTTCCTGTCTTACACCGATTACAGCGCCAGAGACCGGGATTGATCCTGGCCAAAAGTTGTGTCTATACGGTGTTGCTGTCCGTTCTCCCCGTGACCGCTTGGGTTTCTTCAGAGATCATCGCTTTCCTTTCACATTTCAATGACGCACAGGTGTGTCGCGTTAATTGGCTTGGCAAAATTCGCTTTGTTTTATTGTAAATTGTCCCTAGTCTGCGTAGGATAGTGTGAAAGTGTGTGGATCGCTGGTTGGCGTCGACTCATTTAAACATAGGTGCAGTAGAGCAAGGCACCGTCATTCAATATGATCATGGCTGATCATCTAAAATCGTGCTTTCCCCCCAGATTCCTTGATTCCTTTAGCCATAATAGTTAAATCTAACTCTCTTTTGAAATCATCCGGTGAATTGGCCTCTACTGCCTTCAGTGGCAGTGCATTCAACAGATTCACAACTCAACAGATTCACACCTCGTCTGTCTTAAATGCCTTATTCTTAAACGGTGACCTCTGGTTCTGGACTCCCCCAACAACGGTAGCATTTCCCATCATCTAATCTGTCCAATCATTTAAGAATTTTATATATTTCTACAGGACCCCTTATCCTATTTCTAAATTCCAGTGAACACACGCCCTGTCGCTCAATGTTTTCATCATATGTCTGGCCCGCCATACCTGGAAATAACCTGGTGAAACTACCCTGTACTCCCTCAATAGCAATAATGCCTTCCTCAAATTGGAGACCAAAAGTACACACAATGCTCCAGCTGCGGACACTGTGGGCTGAAAGAGCAGTTTCCCACTGGTGTTATAAAACTAAAATTAAAACCACCAGAGAACGATCCACGGGTTAACCAGTTCTAGATTGTCTTAGCCCTCATAGAAAAATCCAGGTAACATCAATAATATCTTTCGTTTGGTTCGTCAAATTGAAAATACTACGCGGTCTTCTGGTGTCATTAAAACCGGTTTCCGTAAAGAATGAATGGCTCCGAATCTACCTGTTGATTCAGTAAACTCCGGAGCACTGCTTGGTTAGCCCTGTCAATATTCTACTTTTGTAATACTGGGCCATTTGAATTTTACTCGCAGTAATACAAGTTTCTACTGACCCTGTGGATGCTCCGAAACACAAACGACGTCATGTCTGTGGAAGGTCATTTTTGTAATGTTTTTTGTTGTGCACAGAAAAAAAAATGTAGGCAAGGAAGTTGCTAATTTCCCTCGACTGGAATTAACATCAGTCACGGCGGGTGCAATTTGCGCCACTGGGGAGGATATTCCTTTCTAATAATAGGGGATTTATTCGTGGCCTTATTCCATAGTGTTGATGAGAGCAGCACTAGCGGCTTTAATCCATTTGAGCGGGTTCTCGACATGGAGACAACGAGGAGTTTCAACGAATTTCATCTTTATCTGTTCCTTCTGAAAGCACAACGGATATATTACCCGCTGCTCGCCGTCATTGCTGTCCCCGGTATGTGCCTTGATGCAGACATTAATTCATCATATCATGCTTTGGTATAAGGATGCTGTCGTCTTGTAAGCTCCGGAATTCAAACATATATCGTATTCTTTTGCTCAGCTTTGTATTGGTTTTGTTAAATCTTACGTTTAGATTATTTCAGTTACACATTCATTGTTCTGAGATCCCAAAAGGCGCAAGATGAAAGAAAAAGCATTTCCCAAACAGTGGAGTCCTCTCAATATTAACAACTCCGCGTGTGTACAGCGCAGAAAAGGCTACATATATTTGTTGGGACCTTAAAACACCGGTCTAGCCAAGTGGACCATATAGTGGCACAGCTGCGAGGGTTTAGTTTAGTTTAGCGACACAGCGTGGAAACAGGCCCTTCGGCCCATCGAGACGGCACTGACCAGCGATCTGAAGAAGCGTCTCGACCCGAAACATCACCCATTCCTTCTCTCCAGAAGTGCTGCTTTCCTGCTAAGTTACTGCAAATTGTTGTGTCGATATTCGGTTTAAGCCAGCATCTACAGTTCCTTCTGACACAGGTACCAGTACGTGGGGCTGTACCCTACGTAAATTTTGATTCTGATGTCAGAGATACAGCGCGGAAACAGGGCCTTCTGCCCACCGACCAGCGATCCCCGCACACTAACACAATCCTACACACTTGGGCCAATTTACAATTTTACCAAAGCCACTTAACCGACAAACCTAAACACCTGTATTTTTGGGGGCGTTTGGAAGGAAACCGGAGCACACGGAGAACCCACACGCGGACACAGGGAGAACCTACAAACCCCGTGTAAACAGTACCCTTATAAGGATCGAACCCGGGTTCTGGCGCTGTAACGCAGCAACTCTACCGCTGTACCACTCTATTTGACACAGTATTTTTGTTACGTTTCGTTTAGTGGCGTTTAGTTTAGTTTAGTTTAGTTTAGTTTGTTTTAATTTAGTTTAGTTTAGTTTATTGACACAGAATGTGAACCGCATTTTCGGCCCATCGTGACCATGCTATCTACGTGATAGTCTTGCGTTTCGTCCTGGTGCTCCGGCTTCGTCCCACATCCTGAAATCCCGCTGGTTTAAAAGTTAATCTTTCCCTTGTAAATTGTATACAGCATCCTTAAAGACTGGACGAGAAAGTGGCAGAGACCTTGTGAGATTGGGTCTTCCAGGAAGTAGTAGTCCGAAGGTTCTGCTCCCTCCCACGCCGCCTGTTTACATTTGTTCGCTGTTATGTCATCCACTCCCTGCAAACAGATACAATTTACAGAAGCCCATTAACCTGTAATCCCGCACGTCTTTGGAACGTGGGAGGAAACAGGATCACCATTTGAAACGTCAGACGGTCATAGGGGAACATGCAACTCAACACAGGCAGCACCCGAGGTCAGGATCGAAATCGAATCTGAGCTGAAACGTTATGCTTGCGATAGTCATCATTCACTGGTAAAGCGGCGGATTGAACAAACATTATTGGTATCCCACACCTCACACTGAATCGTGCTCTGACCTCAACCACTGCTGTGCCCACTCTTTACACGAATATGCAGTTGTGCCGTTCACAGAGTGGTTGGGTTTCTCCAGCGATTTATGCTATTCACTCAAGTGGCCGCACGATAGCGAAGCGGTAGAGTCAAAACCCCCGGTTCGTCTCTGACGATGTGTGCTGTCTGTATGGAATTTGTACATTATCCAAGTGGGGTTTCCCTAGGTTCTCTAGTTTCCTCACACGCTCCAAAGACGTGCAGGTTTGTCGTTTAATTGGGTCGGTAAATAATGTAATTTGTCCCCAGTATGTATGACAGTATCAGTGTAGGATCGTTGGCCGGCACGACTTCGGTGGACCGAAGGGCCTGCTTCCGCGCTGTACCTCGAAACTAAACTAAAACTAAACTAAACTAAACTAAACTAAGCTAAAATAAACTAAACTAAACTAAACTAAACTCTAATCTAAACTAAAGTTAACAATTTCACCCCCTATTGGGTACGGTCGTGTTTTTTGGAAGAGACGAATATATTTCCTCTTCAAGAAGCAACTCTTTTCTCCGAGAAATGCCTAAAGTCTGTATATTTTCCTTCCTCGTAGTTAACACGGTGACGATTGGCATCCTCTCGCGTGGTAAGTGCGGTCTCTCCAGGTGTGTAACTCGCTACCTGGTGGCCATGGCGGCGGCTGATTTTCTGGTTATCATCCTGGATTTGATACTGCGGCAGATCCCCATAGCTTTTGCTGTGCATTTCCTTCCTATGCTCGATCTCCCTATTTGCAATGTCCACGCCGTGCTGCTTTACACCGCCACGGACTGTTCTATCTGGTTCACCGTCACCTTCACCTTTGATCGATTTGTCGCCATTAATTGTCAGAAGCTGAAAGTCAAATATTGTACCGAGAGAACGGCGGCTGCTGTCCTGGGAACAGTCACCGTGCTGAGCTGTTTAAAGAACAGCACCTGGTACTTTACATTAAGTGAGCAATACGCCTATCTAAATTTCCCCTGGTTTTGTGCCATCCCACTCGTGTTTATGGAATCGCCGATCTGGGGGTCTGTCGAAGTCCTTCATTACTTCCTCAGCCCCGGACTGCCATTCGCCCTGATCCTCTTGCTTAACGTTTTCACCGTCAGGCACATTGTAGCTGCGACCAGAGCCCGCAGGAGGCTCCGGGCTCACAGCGGCGGGGGGGGATGACCATTGACCCGGAAGTGGTCAGCAGAAGAAAATCCATCGTTTTACTCTTTTTCATCTCGTGGAATTTCATCCTGCTCTGGGCGGTATTTCTCGTGTACACCATATGGTTCAGAATGTGGTGGCTGGGCTTTCAGTCCGTAATTATGCCAGTTTTTGTACAGGAAATAGGCTTCATGCTGCAACTGCTCGGCTGCTGTACAAACACTGCTATATACACCGCGACCCAGACAAAGTTCAAAGAACAGATGAAGATTCCGTTGAAATATCCTATTGTACTAATTGTGGAATTCAATAAAAAATGATGTGACCTGCACGGATTTCCTTTGTGTTGGTACCAGAAACAATACAGACAGCAAGTAAAATGGAGTAGAAAATGCAAGTCGTAGAATCCTAGAGTCATGGCACTAATTCACGCCGTTCGCTCCACTTGTTTAACGCTGACAAAGCTGACATAATGGGCCAGTCCCATTTAGCCCATATCCAACTCAAACCTATGTCTCCGCATATTTATCAACATGGTTTGCATATGTTGTAATTCTGTCCGCTTCTTTCCCTTCCTCCATCAGTTCAAGATTTCAAGGTTTCAAGGTCATGGTCAGTTTATTGTCACATGCACCACTTACGGTAGAGTGAAATCCGATTTACCATACAGCTATACGGAAAAAAAAGCAACAAGGCACACAACCGCATAAAATACAGCGTAAACATCCACAACAGCGGATTCCCCACGTCCCTCACTACGATCGAAGGCACTAAAGTCTAACCAATTTCCTCCTTATTCTCCCGCGGTCGGGGCAGTCGGAACATCCGCAGTCTGGGCGATCGAAGCTCCTCCGTCGGGGCGGCGAAGCTCCTGCGGCTTGCAGCTCCCGAAGTCGGTCTCCGACCAAAGCCGGCAAACTCCACGATGGTAAATCCGCACCCTCCCGCGGTTGGAGCTCCAAGATCGATCCCCGGCGGGGATCGCGGTTTCCGCGATTTAAAGTCCGCAAGCTGCCGCGGTTGAAGCTGCCGAAGTCAGTCTCCAGTAGATGCCTCCAGCTCTTCGTTGGCAGGCCGCAGTGCGGACGGAGATATGATACGGAGATATAATCGGCCACCATTTAGATAATAGTCTAATTTCCTGTTTTTGCCACCAAAGTGGATAACCTCACATGTATCCACATCATACTGCATCTGCCATGCATTTTCCCCACTCATCCAGGCTATCAAAGTCACCTTGCAACCTCCTAGCATCCTCCTCACAGCTAACACTGCCCCCCAGCTTAGTGTCATCCGCAAACCTGGAGATGTTGCCTTCAATTCCCTCATCCAGATCATTAATATATATAGTAAATAGCTGTGATCCCAGCACTGAGCCTTGCGGTACCCCACTAGTCACTGCCTGCCATTGAGAAAATGACCCGTTTACTCCTACTCTTTGCTTCCTGTTTGCCAGACAGTTCTCTATCCACATCAATACTCAACCCCCAATACCGTGTGCTTTAAGTTTGTATACTAATCTCTTATGTGGGACCTTGTCGAAAGCCTTCTGGAAGTCCAGATATAACACATCCACTGGTTCTCCCTTATCCGCTCTACTTGTTACATCCTCCAAAAATTATGTAAGATTTGTCAGACATGATTTACCTTTCGTACATCCATGCTGACTTTGTCCAATGATTTCACCACATTCCAAATGTGCTGCTATCCCATCTTTAATAACTGACCCTAGCAGTTTCCCCACTACCGATGTTAGACTAACTGGTCTGTAATTCCCCGTTTTCTATCTCCCCCCCTTTTTTAAAAATGGGGTTACATTAGCTACCCTCCAATCCTCAGGAACTACTCCAGAATATAAAGAGTTGTGAAAAATTATCACTAATCCATCCACTATTTCTGGGGACTACTTCCTTAAGAACTCTGGGATGAAGCCTATCCGGCCCTGGGGATGTATAGGCCTTTAATCCATTCAATTTACCTAACAGCACTTCTCGGCTAACCTGGATTTCACTCAGTTCCTCCACCTCATTTGACCCGCGGTCCCCTGCTATTTCTGGCAGATTATTTATGTCTTCCTCAGTGGAGACGGAATTAAAGTAGTTATTCAATTGGTGTGCCATGTCTTTGTTCCCCATGATCAATTCACCTGTTTCTGACTGCATGAGACCTACATTTGTTTTAACTAATCTCTTTCTCTTCACAAATCTATAAAACCTTTGCAGTCGGTTTTTATGTTTCGTGCCAGTCTTCTTTCATAATTTATTTTCCCTTCCTAATTAAACCCTTTGTCCTCCTCTGCTGGACTCTGAATTTCTTCTTTATACATTGACATTTTCATTAGTTTATTGTCACGTGTACAGTGAAAAGCATGTGTTGTTTGCTAACCAGTGACAGGAATGACAATACATCATTGCAATCGAGCCGTCCACAGATTACAGATAAATGATACAGGGAATATCGTGAATAACATTTAGTGCTAGATAAAGCCAGCAATGTCCCATCAAAGATAGTCCAAGGGTCTGCACTGAGGGTAATAGTAGTTCAGGGCTGCTCTCTGAATGACGAGCGGTTGGGGGGGGGGGGGGGGGGGGGGGTGATATATCGAATTTAGCAAGCGGTCCCCTCAAAAGCAGGCAGCAAAACACGTTCCGTTGCAGTTAGGACTTTGGCAAAATATACATTGTATCTTTATGCGGGTCATCTGACCCAATTGGAGTATAACGATCGAATAACATGAGATTCATAAACCAAACATCCAAATAATGGATCGACTGGGCTTATATTCACTGGAATTTTCAAAAACGAGAGGGGATATTATAGAAACAAATAAGATTCTTGAGGGATTACTTGAGCAAATTCCTTCCTGGTCTAAGCGACCTATGTGACCCGCTACACTAGCTGACACAAAATTATGTAGTTTGGTGGTGGGCACAAGTGCATGACGGGGCGGTGATGAACATAAATAAGCTAGTAACAGCAGAGCCAGTACTTAGATACGATGATCCATCCATGGAGCTGAGAGTACAAGCCGGCGCGTCAGAAACTGGACTTGGAGCGGCGCTGATGCTGGAGGGCCATCCAGTTGCCTATGCCAGCAGGGCCCTGACGGACGCGGAGACAATATATGCACAAAAAGAAAAATAATTGTTGGCAGTGGTGTTTAGTCTAGAGAGGTCCCCTGTGTAAACATATGGAGGGCCAGTGAATGTGCAGTCAGACCATAAGCCACTGGAGATAATCGAAACAAAACCACTTCACCGTGCACCAAAGAGATTGCAGAGGATGCTGGTGAGGACGCAGACCTATGATGTGACAATAAGATACAGACCAGGGAAGGAGATGCAGCTTGCGGACACGCTAAGCAGAGCATGTAATCAGACTGGCAAGACTGACATGACCATGGGAGAACTGGAGACGGTAAACAAGGCAAGGCACATCCCAATATCACAGCCTCTGCTAAATGGTATAAGGGATGCACGAAAAAAGATGAGACTATGCAGCGACTGCAGTAGGTGATCAAACGAGGCTGTCCAGAGAACAAGAAGGATGTTGACCCAGAGTGTATCTGCTATTTCCATGCGAGGGGCGAGCTGAGTGTTGGAGATGACCTCATATTTAGAGTAGAGGGAGTAATTATACCTAAAGCCAGGAGACGAAACATGATCACACGAGTACATGATTCCCACATTGGTGTGAATGGCTGTCGAAGATGGGCAAGAGAATGTCGCACTGGCCCGTAATTAGTGCATAAATCAAAACATGAGGCATGTTAAGCTCAAGGGAAAGAGCAACCAAAAGATACACTACATTCCCATGAAATACCAGAGAGGCCATGGGCGAAGGTGGGTGCAGATTTGTTCCACGTGGATGGAAGGAACTACTTGATCACTGTGGACTACTTCTCAGGATATTGGGAAATAGAGGATCTAGGGAAAATACTGGCATTTAACGTCCTCCATAAATTCAAATGCCAGTTCGCAAGATATGGAACACCAGATCAGCTCATCACAGATAATGAGCCACACTTCACAGCTGAGGAGTTCAACAGATATGCCATGAAGTGGCAGTTTGAAATACGACCGCATCACCCCGTTATCCACAAAGTAATGGAAAGGCGGAGAGCAGTGTGAATGTTGCAAAGTCATTGCTGAGGAAACATAGAAACATAGAAAATAGGTGCAGGAGTAGGCCATTCGGTCCTTCGGAAGGCTAATGCTGCAAGTGCTGACCCTTACCGGAGCATGCTAGCTTTCCGCAACACACCAACAACCGGACTTGGCAGTCCAGTACAAAGTCTGATGAACAGACGTATCAGGACCATTATACCAACTACTCAGAGACTGTTCACACCTGAAATTCGGAAAAAATGTAGGAGCTAAGTAGAGAGAAGCTAGAGACAGACAAGCAGACTACTACAACAGAGAATCCAAAGATCAGATTCCCCTGAAAACTGGTGATCCAGTTCGAGTGAAGCCGACCGGTGACCGGTGCAACCCAGATCTTATGAAGTCAGAACCCAACCAGGCGCACCATAGATCCAAGGAATGAGAATTTGGAAGCTACCACGGAAATGGACCAGGAAATGCATGTTGGAAAAAAGGACTGTTGGACGCATGTTGGACTCATTGAAATAAGATGCCATGGAAGAATTTAATTTATTGCTATACATGCAAAGTGCCTGTACAAATGTGTTTTGTAAACAGAGGGGGATGTTATGGGAATAGCGCCATAGATGGTGCAGTACCGATGATGCAATACCCATGAGGCAGTAGCCAAGAAGGATCCTGAATTATGTATGGCTGAACCCAAGGCTCAAGTGTAAAGGCTCTGTTAATTAGTAGTGTAGCTGTAACAGTATACAGTAAGGAAACACAATATTAAAACACCGGATATGGAGAAAAGCAAAATGATTAATTTTCTCCTCTTAGATTAGGCTAGGTTAGGTTAGAGAGGCAGCGCGGAGACAAGTATCCCAATGTGCATGACACTCCGAGGTACGAAATTCACGCGCAAGCGGCACAGAAGCGCAACCTCACAGCACCAGAGATCCGGGTTCCATAGTAACCTCGGGTAGACACAAAATGCCGGAGTAACTCAGCGACACCGGCATTATTCCTGGAGTGACGTTTCGGGTCGAGACCCTTCTTCAGACAAACCTCGGGTACTGTCTGGGTACTGTCTGTCTGGGTAATTACTCCCTGTGACCGCTTGGGCTCCTCCCTGTGATCCGATTTCCTCCCACAGAGCAAAGAAGTGGGGTTTGTTGGATAATTGCCCGCTGTAAAATTCCATATAGGCTGTGGGCCGAGCATCAAACATGTGTCTAGAAATCGATTTTCGTGACCTACATCTCGAAATTACATGAACATTTCCACAGATTTAGATGAAATATAATTGACAAGTAAGTCATAACTCGTCAGTGCCAAAAGCTGCACATTAATTAATTAAACTAATTAGAAAATGAGATCGGGTAAGTAAGCGCCATCTAGTGGCCAATACCCATATTGCACAATGGGGAGCCAATTTCCGTGTTGCAGTCCATTTTAACTATATATTATTATACATATATATATATATAAATATATGATTTGTAAATATGAATGTAATCATATATAAGTAAGTATAATCATATTATATAAAAATAATATAATGAATATAATTGTGAGTGTGTGTTTTGCATGAGTGCTGCAGAGGTCTGGCTCCTGAAGCAGCCTTATTAATGGGTGAGGGCAGTTCTTGTGGGTCCCTCCCTTTACTGAATCCCACTGACTGCCAGTGTGCAGAGTGGGGGTCACCGCCATAGTGGGACTGGGACACTGCCAGGCTGGGGGACAGGCCTGCAAGGCATCTTCCAGTCGCTTTAATAGGAAGTTGAATGAGACTGCCGCAGAGGTCCCTGGTTTTAAGGGCTCACGAACCTGCCTAATTAAAGTGTCAGGACAGATACCCTGGGTTCCGCGTTTACTGAACCCCACTGACTGCCATAGTGGGGGGGTCACGGATATAGTGGGACTAGTACTGGGACTGTGCCAGGTTGGAAGACAGACCTGTAAGAGTAACATCTTATTTCTGATATAGCTGTCACATCCTGACCAATATGAATATTCATCGAGTAAACATCAGATGTTTAATATTCATATTAAGCTACAATGAGCCTACATTTCAGTTAAAGACCGGCCCCCCCCCCCCATGGTGCCTTTGCAAATGAGGGCTATTACCTTTAAACTATAAGAACCTAAAAAGTGTTTCATTGTTTGAGTATCTGCATTTTGTTTGTGTGTCTGTGTGATCGTGTCAAACGTGTATCTGCAGCTGCGTGAATGGATGTATGTGTGCATGTATGTGTGGATGTGTGTGTGGATGTATGTTTGTGTGTGTGTGGATGTATATGCGTGAATGGATGTGTGCATGTATGTCTGAGTGCGGATGTATGTGTGGATGTGTGTGTGTGCGGTAGTGTGTGTGGATGCGTGGATGTATGTGTCCATGTATTGTGTGTGCATGCAAGGGAGTGTGCGTACGGATGGATATAATACAATACAATCAATACAATCAGTTTTGCACATAAATTGCAAGTGAAGTGAATTTGCCAGCAGCGGTACAATGATAAAAAACACACAAAAACACACAAAAAATTGAACACAAACTTAAACTAAACAAAGTAAACTAAAGCAAATTAAAGTATGTTAAAGCAGACTACACCATAAACGAACCATATTATAGTCAAACTGTGCTTCCTTTTAATGTTCGTGCATGTACCATGTTCCACCATATACCACGTTCCACCATGTACCACGTTCATCATCTACCACGTTCCAGCAATACCACGTTCCACCATGTACCATGTTCCACAGTGTACCACGTTCATCAGATACCACGTTCCACCATGTACCATGTTCCATCATGTACCACGTTCCACCATGTACCACGTTCCACCATATAGCACGTTCCACCATGTTCCATCGTTTACCACGTTCCATCATGTACCACGTTCCACCAGGTACCACGTTCCACCATGTACCACGTTCCACCAAGTACCGCGTTCCACCATTTTCCAGCATGCATCACGTTCCACCAAGTATCACGTTCCATCATGTACCACGTTCTACCATGTACCACGATCCACCAAGTACCACCTTCCACCATGTTCCAACATGTACCACATTTCACCATGTCCCAAGTTCCACCATGTACCATTTCCACCATGTTCCACCATGTTCCACGTTTCACCATGCGCCACGTTCCACCATGTACCACGTTCCACCATGGTACATGGACCATCCATCGAACTCAAATAAAATGTTACTATTCAATTTTAATTTTCTAATGTGATTAATGTAAAACCATTACCGTGCACTTGCACAAATATGTATATCGAATTCGCCTGGTATTGCTTTATATTTAAAATGCAATTTGTGGAATTCGCAAATTCGACAATTCCCAGGAAAATATAATTCATGGAAAATGACTGCACAGCAAATCACCCACCGCACAGATAATCGAGAACTCGAAGAAGAGTTCCGATCCGAAACGCCACCTAATTTTCATTTCTCCAGAGGTGCTGCTTGACACGCTGAGTTACTCCATCATTTTCTGTCTATCTTCGGTATGAATCAGTATCTGCAGTTCCTTCCTATACAGATAATCTAACAGGATACACAAGGAGAACAATGAAATGGGGGTTTGCCCGATGCGATAGGTTACCTGGGATACCATGAGCAGAAAGGATTGGATAGCAAATTACACACAACGGGTCACCTGGCGGTTCGTGCACGTTTTGCCGGAAACGCTGCATCGATGGACGTCTGAGGGACAGTCACTGTATAGAAACATAAGGGATACGGTTAGATTACATAATTAGTGGCGCCAGTTCCAGCGCTTGCACGATCATACCAAGCGTGGTAACATTGGTTCAATAATTACATTTATTCATTGGATTGCATGGCAAATAGTCAAAGCAACAATTGTTGTGTTAACGACAATCCATGCGGCAATAAATGAAGAACGATTTACAATATCAAAGAACGAATGCCAGTCTTTGATGGATTTAGGGAGAGACTAGACTAAGTGGGACACGTTGGGTCCCAGCATCACACGAGGGAGCTGGTCACCCAACGCAATATTCCACCTCTCCACCAATTCCAATTTTGCTGGTCAGTGGGCTTTCTGTTGCGCTAGTATGTGTGTTGCGGGCCGAATGGACTGGTTTCCAGAGGGCTAGTATGGGCATTGTGGGCCGAATGGATTATTGGGCTGGCAGCTCAGTCACTGAGGTCAGGCAGCTCAGTCACTGAGGTCTGGCAGTACAGTCACTCAGACCTGGCAGGCTGGCAGCTAAGAAACTGCCAGAAATTCTGCCCAAACCAGGTGACATACTCTGTGAGAGAGGATGGGGAGAGGATGGACTGAATGGATTTTTGGGCTGGCAGTCACTTACGGCTGGTGGGCTGGCAGTCACTTACTTCAATAGTGGATAATTCACTTCACTAGTGGAGAGCAATGAAGATATCTAAGGTGACATAGATAGAATAGAAAAAGTTGTGAGCACTGCCCAGTTGATCACCGGCTTTGACCTTTAGATTCTCGAGTAATTCCTGAGGATTGGAGGGTAGCTGATGCAACCCCACTTTTTAAAATGGGAGGGAGAGCGAAAACGGGGAATTACAGACCAGTTAGTCTAACATCGGTAGTGGGGGAAATGCTAGTTATAAAAGATGGGATAGCAGCACATTTGGAAAGTGGTGAAATCATTGGACAAAGTCAGCATGGATTTATGAAACGCAAATAATGTCTAACGAATATTTTAGAATTTTTCGAGGATGTAACTAGTAGAGTGGATAAGGGAGAACCAGTGGATATGTTATATCTGGACTTTCAGAATGCTTTCGACATGGTCCGACATAAAAGACTAGTATGCAAACAGACTAAGTTTTACAAGTTAGACTAGTATGCAGGGGAGAGACACGTTTTTACCTTCCATCACAGCGAGGAGGAGATGCACTGTGATGGATGTCTGTGTAAATTGTGTTGTGTCTTGGGTCTTTTTCTTTTTGTATGTATGACTGCAGAAACAACATTTCATTTGGACCTCAACGAGGTTCAAATGACAAATACAATTGTATTGTATTGTATTGTATTGTAAAGCACACGGTATTGGGGGTTCAGTATTCATGTGGATAGATAACTGGCCGGCAGACAGGAAGCAAAGAGTAGGAGTAAACGGATCCTTTTCAGAATGGTAGGCAGTGACTGGTGGGGTACCGCAAGGCTCAGTTCTGGGACCTCAGCTCTTCACAATTAATCTTAATGATTTGGATGAGGGCATTGAATGCAACATCTCCAAGTTTGCGGATGACACGAAGCTCGGGGGCAGTATTAGATGTGAGGAGGATGCTAGGAGGCTGCAAGGTGACTTGGATAGGTTGGGGAGTGGGCAAATGCATGGCAGATGCAGTATAATGTGGATAAATGTAAGGTTATCCACTTTGGTGGCAAGAACAGGAAAGTATACTATTATCTGAATTGCGGCCGATTAGGAAAAGGGGAGATGCAACGAGACTTGAGTGTCATGGTACACCAGTCATTGAAAGTAGGCATGCACGTGCCGCAGGCAGTGAAGAAAGCGAATGGTATGTTAGCATTCGTAGCAAAAGGATTTGAGTATAGGAGCAGGGAGGTGCTACTGCAATTGTACAAGGCCTTGGTGAGACCAAACCTGGAGTATTACGTACAGTTTTGGTCTCCTAATCTGAGGAAATACATTGTTGCCTTAGAGGGAATACAGAGAAGGTTCACCAGACTGATTCCTGGGATGGCAGTACTTTCATATGAATAAAGATGGGATAGACTCGTCTTGTACTCGCTGGAATTTTGAAGATTGAGTGGGATCTTATAGAAACTTACACAATTCTTAATGGGTTGGACAGGCTAGATTCAGGAAGATTGTTCCCGATGGTGGGGAAGTCCAGAACAAGGGGTCACAGTTTAAGGATAAGGGGAAATCTTTTAGGACTGAGATGAGGAAAACATGTTTTACACAGAGAGTGGTGAATCTGTGGATTCTCTGCCGTCCAGGTTCGGGAACAGCTGCTTCCCCACAGCCATCAGGCTGTTAAACACAACGAATAAACGATGAGCTCTGAACTGCAAAAGTATATTATTATTTGTTATTTGCACTATATTTGTTAATCATTGAATTTTCTTCCCCCCCTCCCCCCGTTATATGCAATGCAGCGATGTAACAATACCTACCAGCCATTGACCGTGTGCTCGACTTTGGCGCCTTTAAAACGGGATTAAAATGCCGTTTTCTCCTGCTTGTCGGAGTCGAATTTTTTCAGGCTGTTCAGCTGCTGCAGAAAGATCGTTCCGACTTCCGTTCTCGGGAGTGAAATAAAAAGCTACTTCGAACGCCGTCAACGCCTACAACGGACCGGGGCTCACGTACGGGACAAAACATAAGGTAAGTCGTTTATTTGACATATAAAATTGCTTCTTCGGATGGCTTTAATCCAAATTTCATTGGCGACAATTTGATTTTGGCCCCATACGAACCGGAAGTGTTTTTCCCGCCGATACGAGGGTCAAATTCACTGCAACCGCAACGTTCCAATCGATCGCGTTCCTCAAAAACCCAGTCGCAAGATAATGCCATTTTATTTACGGGAATTAAACATTAAATTCCTTCCATTTGGCCAATAAATTAATGACAAGGTCATCCAAGTAAGATTGTTTCATTTTTGTTTCAGAATAATTCAGTCTATATTAACTGAAAATTTCATTCAGTTTTCTTAATTTTTAAGAAAGTCTTGGGCGCTTGACTGTCCTCGATCACAGCTTTTGTGTTAAGTCAATGGAAAAGCAACAGGGAACAAGATGCTACTTTCAGAGTATGAAAATGAACATAACCTTTTTAATACTGAAGATATGAAAGTGAATTAGGTGTCAAATGAAACGTGTTGTTATGCTTTATCTGATGGGATAAATTGCAGACGTGATTTTTAAAATCTCAAAATTTTGTAACATTGCTATATACAATGTTTACATATTCACATATTCTGTTGTGCTGCAGCAAGTAAGAATTGCATTGTCCCGTCCGGGACATATGACATTAAAACACACTTGACTCTAGACTCTTGACTCTAGACCCACGCGAGCCCGAAACCTGGTCGACTAAGTCGAATATACTTGAACGTGCTTAAGGCACCTGATGGGCCCTCAACAGCTGAGTTGTTCTGAGCTGCTAACAAACCGTTGACCTGAGGTCAGTTATGACTTTGACAACTTGTCCTCGTTTTCAGTGATCCCAAGGGAGCTGGACGTAGCTTTGTTTTTATTTAAAGATTTTATTTGTTCGATACTTTTGAGATAATGTATTGATTCGAGGTGAACCGTCGCTATGAAATGTTATGTGACAGTATGAAGACAGTATATCCCGGATTGCCTATGGGCTTTACAGTTATAAAAATGATTTGCAATTGAGCCTGAATGTCTAAGTGAGTTCGGAATAGTTCATAGTTCTGTGAAACGTGTGTTGAGGCGCATTATTGTCGTAGATGAGTGAGAGGGAGGAGCTATATTTTTTGGGCGCTCCGTTGTGAGTCAAAGATGTTCCTGCAAGAAGACAATCGAATCCGTCTGGTCATTCTTTGTCTTGGTGGAACAACGTGGCGGTGCTGTTGGTGATAATGTGGTAATGGGGACGGTGCTGGATCTCGTGTGAGTGCGGTTATGTGTCCAGAAACTACTGGCGAATCGGTGGGGCAAGGCAAGGCAATGCAAGTTTATTTATATAGCACATTTCATACACGAGGCAGACTCAAAATGCTTCACATAAAAACATGTCATACAATAAATTAAATAATAAAATGAAATAAAATGAAATAAAATAAAATAATTATAAGAAAATAAAAGCAACGTTTAAAATACATTATAAAAAGCGCAAAAGTTAAAAGTGCAATGTAGTTAAGATTTAGCTGAAAGCTAAAGTAAACATAAAAGTTTTCAGTCTTGTTTTAAAAGTGGTCAAAGTTGAGGCAAGTCTTAAATCTTCAGGAAGTTTATTCCAGCTATTTGTTGCATAGTAACTGAATCCTGCTTCCCCATGTTTTGTATTTACTCTGGGAATCACTAACAGATTGGTCTCAGAAGGTCTTAGCGGTCTAGAAGGCTTATAGAGTGGAAGCATGTCAGAGATATACTTTGGCCCTAAACCATGTAGTGATTTATAGGTGAGCAGCAGAATTTTGAAATCAATTCTCTGACATACAGGGAGCCAATGTAATGATTTAAGAATTGGTGTAATGTGTTCAAAATGTTTGGTCTTTGTTAGAACTCTAGCAACAGCGTTCAGAACAAGCTGTTGCTGCCTGACAGTTTTTTTCGGAAGAACTGCAAGGAGACCGTTACAATAATCTAGCCTACTAGTAATAAATGCATGTATATGTTTTTCTAAGTCTTGAGCTGACGAGTCCTCTTAATCTTGCTACGTTTTTGAGGTGATAGATGTGACTGTCGAAATGTAAATCTGAATCCATAATGACCCCAAGATTTCTGGCTTTGTTTGAAGTTTTCAGGGACAGAGAGTGAAGGTGTTGGGTTACTTTAAGCCTTTCTTTTTTAATCACCAAAAACAATTATCTCGGTTTTGTCCTTATTTAGTTGGAGAAAATGTTGGCACATCCAGTCTTTGACCTGCTCAATGCACTGGCACAGCAGATCTATGGGGCGATAGTCATTTTATGATAGCGCTACATAGATTTTAGTGTCGTCGGCATAGCAGTGGTGGTCAATAATATTATTTCGCATGATTTGCCCTAGTGGGAGCATGTAGATGTTGAATAAAGAGGGCCCTAAGATCGAACCTTGCGGGACTCCACACGTCACGTTGGTTGGTTCTGATACAAAGTCGCCAATGGAAACAAAATAGTTCCTATCTTGTAGATATGACCTGAACCAACATAAGACTGTGCCTGAAAGCCCCACCCATTTTTCCAACCTGTCCAAAAGTATTGAGTGATCAGCAGTGTCGAATGCAGCACTGGGGTCTAATAGCATTATTATTGAAACTTTGCCAGAGTCTGTGTTAAGACGGATGTCGTTTCCTGACTGGAAGTTGTCGTAGCAGCCAGTTGAAGGCAAGAAGTGATTAAGTTGCTGGAGAACAACTTTCTCAATGATTTTACTTATGAAAGATAGGTTTGATATTGGTCTATAGTTGTTAATAAAATAGGCATCTAGTCTCCGCTTTTTTTTAAAGTGGTTTAATAACTGCAGTTTTCAAGGCTTTTGGGAAATTGCCTGATTGAAGAGAGCTGTTAACTATTTGCAGTATGACTACTGCTAGGCAGTCAAAAACATTCTTAAAGAAGTTGGTAGGTAAAGCATCAAGGCATCAGGTGGATGGCCTTAGTTGTGTCACTGTTTCCACGAGAGTTTTAGAGTCTATGACATTAAAGCATGTCATCATTGCCACGTTACCTTTGCCTAAACAGGGTGGTGATCCAACATTTGTGTTTGAAGCGGTGATATTGATGGCACGTCTGATGCCTTCAATTTTATATGAATAAATAATGCAAACTCATTGCATTTCTGCGTGGAATGGAGTTCAGGTGGTATTTGTGTTGGGGGGTTGGTCAGTCTGTCAACAGTTGCAAATATGATTTTTTCCTTATTAGTGTTGTTGTTAATGATATTGGAGAAAACTGTTTCTGTAGCACTTTTTAAGTCTAAATTGTAGGCAAGGAGGCTCTCTTTATAGATGTCATGGTGAATATGAAGTTTTGTTTTCCGCCAGATGCGCTCAGCTTTCCGGCATTCTCTTTTCTGGGCTGTTACAAAAGCAGCTTTTCTCCAGGGTGCCTTTTGCTTACCAGAAATCGTTTTAACCGTAACAGGTGCAATGACATCTATAACTTTCACGATTTGGGAGTTACAGTTATCTACACGATCATCAGCAGAACATGGGTTTAGAGGTGGTAACAAGGAGATGGCATTTTTAAAGAGTACATTAGAATGTTCATTTATATACCGTTTTTTGACAGTATTTGATTTTGTCTGTATGTCGGGAATAAAATATATATTAAAGAAAACACAGAAGTGGTCAGACAATGAAGGATCAGTCACGAAAATATCAGAAACATTGGGACCCTTTGTGATAATCAAGTCCAGGGTGTGCCCCTTACAATGAGTAGCCTCTTTCACATGTTGAGACAGTTCAAATGTGTCTAAAATAATAAAACATTATTTTGCACCCTTGTCATTCAAATCATCAGTATGAAAATTAAAATCTCCAGTTATAACTAGGCAGTCAAAGTCAGTGGAGATGCTAGACAATAATTCTGTAAAGTCATTGAAAAAAATAAATTAAATAATTTTGTTTTTTAAATTTAAAAAAAATTGCATAATATTTAGGAGGCCTGTAAATAATTAATAGGTGAACTCTGGGGGAACATTTCAATACAGCACAAAGGTATTCGAATGATGTAAAATCACCAAGTGACATCTGTTTCCCCTGAAATACATTTTAAAATATAGCAGCAACCCCTCCACCTCTTTTTTCCAGATCTACATATATCAAAAAAGTTATAGTTGGGAGGAGCTGTCTCGATCAGAATGGTTGCACTGTTATTTTGTTCTAGCCATGTTTCAGTTAAAAACATAAAATCCAGTTTAAAGGCGGTAATAAAATCGTTGACTAAAATGATTTGTTATTAAGAGACCTAACATTAATTCAATTCAACTTTAATGTCATTGCACAAATGCTAAGTATGGGTAAGCAGACCCATCCTGATGGTATTATTGATAGGCTTTATGGTTGGTTTTGGTTTGGAGGGAATAGGTATTAGATTTGTTAGGTTAGCAGTGTGTCTAAGTTTCCCTGTGTTTACTCTCTTAGTAGTCACAACAGGAATGCAGAAGGCGACCTTGGGTTCAGCTGATTATGCGGAACTTCCTTGGTAATGTGTCTACGGCTGAACCCTTTCTTGTCTCAGTAATATTCATAATGGGAGGAGACAGTGGAGCTGGTGTTGTTATGGCTATGGGAGAGATGAGGGTGGAGGTCATCGTCGATGGGGGAGTGCAGAGGAGGGCGGTGGCCGTTCCTCTCCAAGCCAGCATCAGCGGTGGGGCATGGTAGGGTGTGGGGGGGGGGGGCTGTTGTCTCTCGTCAAGGTCTTTGGTCTGTGTGTCAGACAGTGGCAGGGTAGATGTGTGTGGGGGGGAGGGGGGGGCTGTTGCCTCGCTTCTCTACCTGTGATCTGACTGCGGCCTGTGTGTCAGACAGTGGCAGGGTAGATGTATAGGGGGGGGGGGGCTGTTGCCTCGCTTCACTACCTGTGGTCTGACTGCGGCCTGTATGTCAGACCGTGGCAGGGTAGATTTGTGGGAGAGCGAGAAGAGAAGATTGTTCCTTAACAGTCTTGAGCCGAACCTGTTTGGGTGTACACCATCTGCTCTGAAAAGATATTTGCGCCCCCAAAACAAGTTAAAGTTGTCAATAAAGCTCCTTCCTCTTTCATTGCAGACTCTGGAAAGCCATGTATTCAGTGCAAGTAGCCGACTGAATGTGTGTATTCCCCTGTCAACTGCTGGTATGTGACCACTGATGAATTACTTAATGTCTAATTTGTCCAGTGTATCTAATAGTTCAGTGAAATCCCTCTTTACAAGTTCTGACTGTTCATTTCGAATATCTTTAAATCCTGCATGCACAATTACCTGTGGGATTTTTGGGTTTTCCAGTATAATTGTGGCTAGTTTCTGGTTGACATCACTAAAAATCACATCTGGGGAGCCGCATGTTTTGATCTTCTTACCGGTTATATCCTTTATGGCTGAATCTCCTACAATCAGAGTGTCTGGTTCATCCGCTTTCTGTGTGATGGGCCCTTGTTTTCTCTTTCTGCGCCGTCTGTCCGGACGCGCCCCGGGGCTTGAGGTGCCGGTGGCGGACCCATACGCAGCTCGCCTCCCTGGCGACGTGTTCATGGTCCGTCTCTGTCCGCGCCGTCTGTCCGGACGCATCTCGGGGCTCGCGGCAGTTTGCCTGCCTGGCGACGTGTTCCGTCTCCGTTTCTCGTCACGTTTCTGCGGGCTGTCGTTCGTGAATGATTGAATGAATCTCTTTATTGTCATTGCACAAGGTACAACGAAATTTAAAAGTCAATCCCACGGTGCGATTCACAAGAGCAATTTTAAATATATAAGAAAAGGTAAAAATATATACATATTAAAAAAATTACAGATAAATAACAATAGCAGCTGAGGTAAAACCATTCAGTTGAATGTGAGTGTTATTTCTTATTTTGCATTGTTAAGTTCACTTATGGCTATGGGGTAGAAGCTGTATCTGAGTCTGTTTATGCCAGTTTGGAAAGACCTGTACCGTCTGCCAGAGGGCAGCGGGTGGAACAGGTTGTGTCCAGGGTGGGAAGGGTCCTTCAAGATGTTGGCTGCCCTGCTAAGGCAGCGAGAGCTGAAGATGTCCTTCAGGGAGGGCATTGGGCTGCCAGTGATTGTTGGTGCGGTGTTGATGACCCTTTGAAGAGCTCGCCTGTCCGCTGCAGAGCAGCTGGCATACCATGTGGTTATACAGTACGCCAGCACACTCTCGATGGAGCAGTGGTAGAAGGACACCAGCAGCTTCTCCTCCAGGTTGTTTTTCCTGAGGATCCTCAGAAAGTAGAGTCGCTGCTGGGCCTTCTTGACTGCTGTGGTGGTGTTTGTGTCCAGGAGAGATCCTCCGTAATTTGTGTGCCCAGGAATCTGAAGTCTGAGACCCTTTCCACACAGTCCCCATTGATGAATAGGGGTTTGGGGGCTGCACTGTTCTTAAGGAAGTCTATGATAATTGCCTTTGTTTTTGTGGTGTTTATGATGAGGTTGTTGTCTGAACACCACGCTGCCAGTCTTTGGACTTCCTCCCTGTAGGCTGTCTCATCTCCTCCTGAGATACGTCCAACCACAGTTGTGTCGTCCGCAAACTTGATGATGGTGTTGGTGGAGTGGGCGGGGGCACAATTGTGGGTGTAGAGGGCGTAGAGGAGGGGACTCAACAAACAGCCCTGTGGGGAGCCGGTGCTGAGTGTGATGGGGGTGGAGAGGTGATGGCCCAGCCTTACGGCCTGGGAGCGGTTAGACAGAAAGTCCTTGATCCAGAGGCAGATGGGTTGGGAGAGTCCTAAATCCATGAGTTTGGTGACCAGTCTGCTGGGGATGATGGTATTGAAGGCGGAGCTAAAGTCAAGGAAAAGCATCCTCACATCGCTCCCCTGGTGTACGAGGTGGGTCAGTGCAGTGTGAAGAGTGCAGTGCAGTGTGGACTCTCGTAGTGACAGGAACCGGTTTTTCAGCGGCAGAGTTAGCTTCGGGGACGGGCTAATCCGGTACGTGCTACTTTAGCTTTGGTTAGTCTAGCATTTGGCGTCGAGTGAACTTGTTGATTAACTCGACAACTAAGTTACTAAGTGCCTGGGTTTCAACAACTAAGTTACAGAGATAGGTTGAATAAGTTAGGTCTTTATTCTCTGGAGCGCAGAAGGTTAAGGGGGGACTTGATAGAGGTCTTTAAAATGATGAGAGGGATAGACAGAGTTGACGTGATCAAGCTTTTCCCTTTGAGAATAGGGAAGATTCATACAAGAGGACATGACTTCAGAATTAAGGGACAGAAGTTTAGGGGTAACATGAGGGGGAACTTCTTTACTCAGAGAGTGGTAGCGGTGTGGAATGAGCTTCCAGTGGAAGTGGTGGCGGCAGGTTCGTTGGTATAATTTAAGAATAAATTGGATAGGCATATGGATGAGAAGGGAATGGAGGGTTACGGTATGAGTGCAGGCAGGTGGGACTAAGGGAAAAAATTGTTCGGCGCGGACTTGTAGGGCCGAGATGGCCTGTTTCCGTGCTGTAATTATTATATGTTATATGTTATAACTGTGGTTTTCCGTTTGGGCTTAGCGCCGACTTGTTGCCAGTAAGAGGCAGCTGGAACTGCCTCTCTCTTGTCCAGTTTCGGGAAGGATATAATGTAGCTGTCATCGTCATCATTTACTTGTGTGTTTGTCGGAGCTACTTCAGCTAACTCACCCATCGGCACTGTATCCTGGAGGACGTGTTCATTATCCGTCTCTGTCGTTGACTCTTGCAGTATTTTTAGTCCTTTGCATTTTTCTAATGCTGCTATCCTCGTTTCAAATATATTCAATGTCTGCAGCAGTTTGGTGCAGTCTGTGCATTTCCCAGTCTCAGTGCCTGGGAGAACCGCATACAGAGGAATGATAGGCCGTGGGCAGAAGTCCAGTCCCTCACCCAACGTCTGGGGCTGGCTGTGGGCTGCCGGTAAGCTGACACCGTCGCTCCTAGCTGTGCTCGGTGAGCCTTACTGCCCTGCTTGTTTTCCTTCGCTCTTCCCTGAGCTATTGCTTCCCGTTCCTACTTTTTTTTTCTTTTTGGCGCCAATTCAAAACCATTTGGCTTGGTGCTGTTTCCAACTTGTTTCCAAATACTACTATTTTTAAACTTGTTTTCAATTCTTCTTGCTGGCCTTGTTCTTATCTTCGTTCTTTTATGCTCGTCGCCAATTGTTGTGTATTTGGGTGCTTTGAACAGATATAAAGTAAGGCTCGGACACGGGAGTAATCATACAAGCTTCTTTACTGCAGGACGCCACCAAAGAAAAGGTGAAGGGGAAATAAGGGGCAGAAGAAGAGATCCCCGTGGCGGAATCGGGGGACTTGCCAAGTTCACAAGTGTCATCTGCGGATCAGGTCACCGAGGATCCACAGCGTGTCGGGGAGTGAGGGGGGAGGGTGAGCAGATGGGGTGGCGAGGGCACGGATTCCTAAACCCCGCTGCGCTGAGTGTAACTTACCATCAGACTAAAGGGCGATTTCACCACTTCTTTGAACTGCCGCCTGAACTTAGTCTGGGTGATGGCGTAAAGAGCCGTGTTTGTGCAGCAACTCATGATCTGCAGCATGTAGGCCAGTTCGCCGATGGCGGATTCCGGATAGTTCCAGCTAGGAATTAATCCAGCCAGTCTGAACCACACAACACATATCGCATGGAGCGCCCACAACACGACGAAATTCCCCGAGATGACAAGCAGTAAAATGAGGGATTTCCTGCGGCTCTCCATCTCTGGGTCTCTGCCACTCTCCCCACTGCTGGGACCCCGTAGTCTCCTGCGGGCTCTGCTCGCCAGTAACACGTATCTGATGGTCGAAGTGTTGAACAAAACAATGAGGACAAATGGGATCACGGGGGTGATGAGATGCTGGAGAAACTCCCCGATGCCCCAGACCAGTGAGGTTCGAACACCTCGTCTTGCCCAACAAAACCAGGGGGCATTAAATAGCAAGTACCTACCGCTCAACATAAAATACCAGAACGTGTTCTTTAAACAGCTCAGCACGGCCACTGTCCCCAGAACCACAGCCGCCGTTCTCTCTGTGCAATAGTTTGTTTTCAGCTTCCGGCAACAAATGGCCACAAATCGATCAAAGGTGAAGGTGATGGTGAACCAGACAGAACAGTCGGTGACAGCGTAAAGCAACACGGCGTGCATATTACACACTCGGACGTGGAGTAGGGACACAAATGTTTCATAGTAAGCAATGGGAATCTGCCTCAGTATCAGGTCCAGAATAATGACCAGTAGATCGGCCGTTGCCATGGCGATCAGGTAGTGAGTGACACCTGCGGAGAGACCGCAATTTCCCCGGGACAGGACCACAATCGTCAGCGTGTTCACTGTGAGGAGGGAAGTAAACAGAGACATGAGTGCGGACAAAGCAAACTCGACTGATTCATCGAGGGGAAATCAAATGTGCAATCCTGTTCTGGGATTCAGAGCTGTAGAAGATTGTCTAACAATTTTGTCTACTAGTATCTATTCAACGAAATAAATTTCTAATGGTAAAATAACCTCATCTACTCGACTAATTAACACATGAGAAGCAGCAGTCAGGCGTTTCGGCTATAGAATCTGGCCGGTTTCTGACCATTTCTCACTTCATCATGGAAGTTTAGCTCATTGGTTCACTGTGAATCTGGTTCAGTGTTGGCTGGAGAACAAGCACGCGTCCTGCTCGTTATGCGGGGACGTTGCGTTAATGTGAATCAATCAGCCCAGGGTTCTCCGTCTATTAATTGCCCAATGCGCACGTGTCTGTCTGTTGGGGACAGTAATGATTCCGAGCATTACCCAGATACAGTGATATTGGGCTAAAATGGGGCAGATTCCAGCAGGAACTGCCCCCTTCAGTCGCACCTGGGAGGAGGAGGAGGGAGGCGACGGAAAGCGTGTCAGTCTCTCAAGATTGCATTAAACATGTAAAAACATCTTAAACATGTAAAAATCTAAATACATTAATTTACTGTTTGCAGTGGACAGGTTCGACAGCTGCATGTAGCTCGCCAAGCGCACGGCAGCAGTGGATTACAACAAAAGAGTGAATTACAGGAACTTGAATGCCGTTAACGATTGTGTACCGTATTAATAACAGACATTTATACCGGATCTCGTAACAGACGCTTCTCACCTATGCTGCTATGGAATTTGGACGGGAACTTACCTGGAAAAGCAACAAAGGCAAGGAAGGGATAAAATACAGGCTGAATAGTCATGAGTAGACCATAGATCCGCATATTTAAGCTGTACCCAGACTCAATAATATCGTCAGCCAAATAGAAGACTCCCTTCTCCATCGCGGTAACATCCCAGTCTACCGTTTTCAGAGACCGATCCATTTCTGTAACACCGCACTCGCTGTTCCCCAATTGCAGTCAGCAACAATCACTTCACCCTCTAATATTCTCAGATTCCGAAACAGCCATCTAACATCCCACTTTATTGTTCACAGATTCCCAATGGTTTTCTTCGTCTGCGGAGCTGCTGCTCTGTGTCAGTGACGGACGGGATGCTCTCACTAACACTCTCATATCCCATCAACAGGAATCGTTTTTATTGGAACAAGTTACATCCCCCGTGACACAACCGGGCTCCGTGCGGACTGACTTTAAGTATACTCACTGAACAAACACCTACTGTTAACTCCTTTGTGTCCGGGCACAAATTGCTGCACGAATAGGGGAGCAATCATCATGGGTGATGATGGCCATTATTTATGTTCTGTCGAGTAGACTGGTGTTGCCGGGGAGAAATCTACGTTGCTAATAGAGTTCGCACCTTTCCTTCGCAATCCCAATAATCGTGAAAACACAGAACGCCTCCTTTATTTTCACACTTTGCCTTCTGCCAACCAGCCAACCTGCTATCCATGCTAGTATCTGTCCTTTGAAGTCATGGGCTCATATCTTCATTGGCAGCCACGCGTGTGGCATTTTATCAAAGGCTTTCTGAAAATCTGGGTAAACAACATCTACTGACTCTCTGTTGTCTGTCCTGCTATGTATTTATTCAAAGACTTCCAGCAGATTTGTCAAGCAAAACCTCCCCTCATAAACCGACTGTTTTATGAAACCCATGTAGACTAGATGAGATGTTTTCTGTGTGCTCTCACGATTTGTGTTATTATTTCTAAGGCGAATGCTCCTCACGTGAAATCCAGATTTAGGGTGGAGGTCAAACACACCTCCAGCAGAACGAAGGTCCTGCTTCTGTGCTTTATGGCTCCACGACTATATGTTATATAAGAGAGTGCTCTACATCCGTAAAAATAAGGTCCAGCAGTCATGCCAATACAAATCACAACGAGATCTCCTAAAACGTTACATGTTATTCGCTCTCTCTCCATCCCACCCCACCCAAGTCGTACCAGCCGCAAAGTCTTCTTGATGAGTCACATTTTACTTGTTCTCATCCAGCAAACAACTAACAATGGCCTGTTTCCTTTATTATCGTTACATTTGTGCATATCTTTCATTCATTTATTCAATATCTGTCCATATTATCCCTATCTCTCTTTTCCCTTTCCCCTGGCGCTCAATTTGGAGTAGGATTTCGACCAGAAATGTCACCTATAGAATAGAATAGAATAGAATAGAATAGAATAGAATAGAATAGAATAGAATAGAATAGAATAGAATAGAATAGAATAGAATAGAATGCCTTTTATTGTCATTCGAACAGCTTGGCTTGAACGAAATTGCATTTTCTATAGTCTTATATTACAAAAAAGCCAAGCCCACACTTAACACAGTTTACATAAACATATTCCTTTTCTCCAGAGATGCTGAGTTTCTCCAGCTTTTTGCATTTATCGGCATGTTATTGGAACAGTTTGATCACCAGGTCGAACATCATAAGGATATGAAAACGATGTGAGGTGGGGAGGCTAAATCTCAACAGAGCCTAATCGGTGAGGACGCTGAAAGCATGAACTGTATTCGAACAGTTAATGTTGAAACGTCGGCAATTTCTAACAACCTTGAGGGGAAATCTTCTCTCCCTTTCCTCAAGTGCAATCAAACTGTTGTCTCGCGTCCGATGTCCTTGTCAATGACCGGGAAATATTCAGCTCATTGGAAAGTTCACGAGTGTTCAAACTACATCGGAATATTTAGTCTAAATGAATTGCTGAGATGTGTATACCCACTATAAATATTGTATAATTGCAAGAGAAAAACTGCGCGTTTTGGCTCAATGAATCAATGTCACTGCTTCTCTATATTCTCGGCAACAGACATGAATGAATACGCCACAGTCGTTACAGACTTCATAGGACATGTGTGGCGGACTGTGTTCCAACAAAAACCTTCCGGTGTTTCCTAACCAGAGGCCTTCGATGAACCATGAGATCCGCATTCTTCTGAAGGCAAGATCCCGGATATTCAGGTCTGGCGATGCAGAGGTCAATAAGAAGTCCAGATACGACCTTGGTAAGGCCATCAAAAAGGCCAAAAGGGACATGCTCTAAGCTGGAGGAGGAGACGGATGGTCGGCAACTGTAGCAGGGCTTGAATGCCATCACAAGGCTAAATCAGGAGGCGGCTCAAACGACCAGTGGCCCTAACGTCTGGGTGATGAAATGCGTTGAGAGGTTGGTTATGGTGCACATCAACTCTTACCTCGACAAGAACCTCGACCGACTACAGTTCGCATACCGCCACAACAGGTCAACGGTAGATGCAATTTCACTGGCTCTCCACTCCGCACTGGACCACTTTGACAATCAAAACACTTACGTCAGGCTGTTGTTTATAGACTATAGCTCGGCGTTTAACACCATCATCCTTTCCAAGCTGGTTACCAAGCTCACGGAACTGGGCATCTGCGCATCGCTCAATGTAATTGGATCCTCAACTTCCTCATCCACAGATCACAGTTTGTTCGAATTGGAGGAGCCACTTCATCCTCAGTAACAATTAGTACGGCAGCACCTCAAGGCTTTCGTGTTCAAAAGGGAACTGCAGATGCTGGAATATCGAAGGTACACAAAATTGCTGGAGGAACTCAGCGGGTGCAGCAGCATCTATGGAGCGAAGGAAATAGGCGACGTTTCGGGCCGAAACCCTTCTTCAGACTGATAGGGGGTGGGGAAAGAAAGAAGGACAAAGGGAGGAGGAGGAGGAGCCCGAGGGCGGGCGGATGGGAGGAGACAGCTAGAGGGTGAAGGAAGGGGAGGGGGGGAGGGGACAGCACGGGCTAGCCAAATTGGGAGAATTCAATGTTGATGCCAAGGGGACGCAAGGACCCCAGACGGAATATGAGGTGCTGTTCCTCCAATTTCCGCTGTTGCTCACTCTGGCAATGGAGGAGACCCAGGACAGAGAGGTCGGATTGGGAATGGGAGGGGGAGTTGAAGTGCTGAG
This sequence comes from Amblyraja radiata, assembly GCF_010909765.2. NCBI lineage: Eukaryota > Metazoa > Chordata > Chondrichthyes > Rajiformes > Rajidae > Amblyraja > Amblyraja radiata. The sequence goes on from NC_045991.1 coordinate 2,979,320, forward strand.
CCACCGGGAGGTCAGGTAGGTTATTGCGGACTGAGCGGAGGTGTTCGGCGAAACGGTCGCCCAACCTACGCTTGGTCTCACCGATGTAAATCAGCTGACATCTAGAGCAACGGATGCAGTAGATGAGGTTGGAGGAGATACAGGTGAACCTTTGTCGCACCTGGAACGACTGCTTGGGACCTTGAATGGAGTCGAGGGGGGAGGTGAAGGGACAGGTGTTGCATTTCTTGCGGTTGCAACGGAAAGTGCCCGGGGAGGGGGTGGTGCGGGAGGGAAGTGAAGAATTGACGAGGGAGTTGCGGAGGGAGCGGTCTTTGCGGAAGGCAGACATGGGGGGAGACCTCAAGGCTGCTTGCTCAAGCCCCCTGCTTTACTTACTCTATACTGCGTAGCCGGTCATAGTGCGTCCTCCGCCATCAAGTTCGCTGATGACATCACTGTGGTTGGACTAATCACAGATGGGGACGAGTCTGAATATAGAAGTGAGATCGACCGACTGACCAAATGGTGCCAGCGCAACAACCTGACTCTCAACATCAGTAAGACCACGAAACTTATTGTGGACTTTAGTAGGGGAAGTGTGAGGACCCAGAAACCTGATTATATCAACGGGACGATGGTGGAGAGGGCCAATAACTTCAAATTCCTGGTCGTGTGTATATCAGAAGATCTTTCCTGGACCCAGCACACCGATGCAATTGTAAAGAAGGCACATCAGTGAACCTACTTCCTGAGAATATTACGGAGATTCGGCATTTCGAAGAGTATTCTCCTAAACTTCTACAGGTGCACAGCAGAGACCATTTTGACTGGTTGCATCTGGTTCAGCAACTTGAACGTCCAGGAGCGAAAAAAGGCGACGGAAAGTTGTGACCACTGCCCAGTCCATCACCGGCTTTGACCTTTAGATTCTGGAGTAGTTCCTGAGGATTGGAGGGTAGCTAATGTAACCCCACTTTTTAAAATGGGAGGGAGAGAGAAAATAAAAAAATACAGATCAGTTAGTCTAACATCGGTAGTGGGGAAACTGCTAGAGTCAGTTATTAAAGATGTGATAGCAGCACATTTGGAAAGTGGTGAAATTATTGGACAAAGTCAGCATGGATTTATGAAACGTAAATCATGTCTGACGAACCTTTCTTCCTGTCCAATTCCTTAAGAATTGTATATGTTTCTATAAGATCCCCACATTCCTTGTGTGTTTTCTGTGGGGGGTGGTGTGGGGGGGTGAGGGGGGAACCGTTTCGGCCGCCTCCTCTATGGAGATGCGACTTTTTCCAGGTCGCCTCCCCGTGGCCTATCATCAAGGATCGGCGCGGCCTTTCCCGGAGACGCGCCCGGGGCTTCAGCGGCGGGCGCAGCGTGGACTCTCGGCGTGGAGCGGGCGAGCCCTCGCTGGGGCTCGCTGGAGGTCAGCGCTCCGTTTCGCTGGCCCGGGGCAGCCGGCAGCCTGAAGCCGCGGTCTGCACAGCTCCAGCTGGCGCGGCGTCCACAGCCCGGGATCCCTCGTGGGGGACCCGGGGGAAGAAGAAGCCATCACTGCCGGCCCGCGGCCAACTTCTACCGCGGGCGCGGTGGCGACTTACCTTCACCCCTGGAGGGGAGCTTCGACCGCCGGCCCTGCGGTCTGCGGTGCTTCTGGCTGCGTCGCGGCGGGAGCTTTCTTCCACCGTCGGCCTGCGGCCTACACCAACTTAAAGCCGCGGTCTCCGGTGGGGAAGAGCCGACTCTGGACTTACCTGGCCTTGTACCTTGTCCTTTTACCATCTGGACGCCCGCAGCAACGGCTGCGGAGGGTTGAGGTCCCGACCACGGGGGAAAATGGAGGAGGACTGGCCAAATTGTGTGCCTTCCACCACAGTGATGAATGCTGTGGTGGATGTTTATGTTTAATTTGTATTGTGTTTTTGTGTGTGTTCTTTATAATTGTACCGCTGCTGACATATTCATTTCACTTGCACTTATGTGCAATGTGACAAATAAACCGTATTGTATTGTATTGTTTTGTATTGTATTGTATTGTATTGTATTGTATTGTATTGTATTGTATTGTATTGTATTGTATTGTATTGTATTGTATTGTATTGTATTGTATTGTATCCTTCGAAATTCCATATTCAGGCGGGTTATCTAAAAGCCCTAACAATCTAAGTACTTGGACTGTAAGATTTCGTGGTTCAACAACACGCCCCATGATCTACCATTCACTTATTATCGTCTAGCCAGATTTAACTTCCCAAAGTGCACAATTTCACACGAGCCTGAGTGACATTCTAATACCCATTCGCTTTCCAACTTTCCCAGTTTTATCTGGGTCCTTAGCTAATGTTAACCCAATTTTCAAGAAAGGAGCGAGAGAGAAAGCGGGGAATTACAGACCAGTTATCGTGACTTCGGTGGTGGGAAAGATGAAGGAGTCAATTATTAAAGAGGTAATAATGGGGCATTTGAATAGCAGTAAAAGGATCAGTCCTAGTCCACATGGATTTATGAAAGGGCAATCAAGCTTGACTAATCTTCTGGAGTTTTTTGAGGATGTGACAAGTAAAATGGATGAGGGGGAGCCTGTGGATGTAGTGTATCTAGACCTTCAGAAAGCCTTTGATAAGGTCCCGCACGGGAGACTGGTGACTAAAATTAGAGCACATGATTTTGGGGGTAGGGTGTTGACATGGATAGAAAATTGGTTCACAGACAAGAAGCAAAGCGTTGGAGTGAACGGGTCATTTTAAGAATGGCAGGCAGTGGCGAGTGGAGTGCCGCAAGTCTCGGTTTTGGGGCCGCAACTGTTTACCATGCATATTAATGACATGGAAGAGGGAATTAGGAGCAACACTAGCAGGTTTGCGGTTGACACAAAGCTGGGTGTCAGTATGAGCTGTGAAGATGATGTTAGGAGGTTGCAGATTGACCTGGACAGGTTGAGTGAGTGGGCAGATGCGTGGCAGATAGAGTATAATATAGATAAATGTGAGGTTTGGCGGCAAAAACAAGGGAGCAGAATATTATGTCAATGGGGTTAGGTTAAGTAAGGGGGGATGCAACGAGACCCGAATGTCCCTGTACACCAGTCACTGAAAGTTGGCGTGCAGGTACAGCATGCAGTGAAGAAAGCTAATGGAATGTTTGCCTTCATAACAAGATGATTTCAGTAAAGGTGTAAAGGGGTTCTTCTGCAGTTGTATGGGGCTCTGGTAAGACCAAATCTGGAGTATTGTGTACAGTTTGGGTCTGCTAATTTGAGTAAGGACATCCTTGTGATTGAGGCAGTGCAGCGTAGGTTCACGAGATTGATCGCTGGGATGGCGGGACTGCCATATGAGGAATGATTAAAATACTAGGCTTGTATTCACTGGAGTTTAGAAGGATGAGGGGGTATCTTATAGAAACATATAAAATGATAAAAGGACTGGTCAAGCTCGATGCAGGAAAACATTTCCCAATGTTGGGCGACTCCAGAACCAGGGGCCACAGACTTAAAATAACGGAGAGGCCATGTAAGACTAAGGTGAGAAAAAACATTTTGACCCATAGAGTTGTGAATGTGTGGAATTCCCTGCCACGGGGGACATTGGAGGCCAATCACAGGGTGGATTTAAGAAAGAGTTAGATAGATCTCTAGGATTTAGTGGAATCTAGGGATATGGGGATGAGGCAGGCACGGGTTATTGATTGGGGACGATCAGCCATGAGCACATTCAAATGCGGTGCTGGCTCGAAGGGTCGAATGGCCTCCTCCTGCAGGTAATTTCTATTCTATCTATGTCACCTTAGATATATTCATTGCTCTTCACTATAACCATATAACCATATAACCACATAACAATCACAGCACGGAAACAGGCCTTCTCGGCCCTTCTAGTCCGTGCCGAACACGTATTCTCCCCTAGTCCCATCTACCTGCACTCAGACCACAACCCTCCATTCCTTTCCCGTCGATATAACTATCAATTTATTTTTAAATGATAAATTCGAATCTGCCTTCACCACCTTCACTGGAAGCTAATTCCGCACAGCTACCACTCTCTGAGTAAAGAAGTTCCCCCTCATGTTACCCCTTTACTTCTGTCCCTTAATTCTAAAGTCATGTTTTCTTGTTTGAATCTTCCCTACTCTCACTGGGATAAGCTTATCCACGTCAACTCTGTCTATCCCTCTCATCATTTTAAAGACCTCTATCAAGTCGCCCCTTAACCTTCTGCGCTCCAGAGAATAAAGACCTAACTTGTTCAACCTTTCTCTGTAACTTAGTTGCTGAAATCCAGGCAACATTCTAATAAATCTCCTCTGTACTCTCTCTGTACTCTCTCTCTTTTGTTGACATCCTTCCTATCAATAGGCGACCAAAATTGTACACCATGCCCCAGAATTGGCCTCACCAATGCCTTGTACAATTTTAACATCACATCCCAACTTCTATACTCAATGCTCTGATTTATAAAGGCCAGCACACCAAAAGCTTTATTTACCACCCTATCTACGTGAGATTACACCTTCAGGGAACTGTGCACAGTTATTCCTAGATCCCTCTGTTCAACTGCATTCCTCAATTCCCTACCATTTACCATGTGCGTCCTATTTTGAATTGTCCTGCCAAGATGTAGCACCTCACACTTATCAGCATTAAACTCCATCTGCCATCTTTCAGCCCACTCTTCCAACTGGCATAAATCTCTCTGTAGACTTTGAAAATCTACTTCATTATCCACAACACCACCTATCTTCGTATCATATGCATACTTACTAATCCAATTTACCACACCATCATCCAGATCATTGATGTACATGACAAACAACAGTGGACCCAACACAGATCCCTGTGGCACCCCACTAGTCAGTGGCCTCCAACCTGACAAACAGCCATCCACCATTACTCTCTGGCATCTCCCATTCAGCCACTGTTGAATCCATCTTGCTACTCCACCATTAATACCCAACAATTGAACCTTCTTAATCAGACTTCCGTGTGGAACCTTGTAAAAGGCCTTACCGAAGTCCATATATACAACATCCACTACTTTACCCTCATCAATTTCCCGAGTAACATCTTCAAAAAATTCAAGAAGATTAGTCAAACATGACCTTCCAGGCACAAATCCATGTTGACTTCCTAATCAGACCCTGTTTATCCAGATGCTTATATATATTATCTCTAAGTATCCTTTCCATTAATTTTCCCACCACTGACGTCAAACTAACAGGTCTATAATTGCGAGGTTTACTCTTAGAACCCGTTTTAAACAATGGAACAACATGCGCAGTACGCCAATCCTCCGGCACGATTCCCGTTTCTAATGACATTTGAAATATGTCTGTCATAGCCCCTGCTATTTCTACACTAACTTCCCTCAATGTCCTAGGGAATATCCTGTCCGGACCTGGAGACTTATCCACTTTTATATTTTTCAAAAGTGTCAGTACTTCCTCTTCTTTGAATCTCATAGTTTCCATTGCTACTCTACTTGTTTCCCTTACCTCACATAATTCAATATCCTTCTCCTTGGCGAATACCGAAGAAAATACATTGTTCAATATCTCCCCCATCTCTTTTGGCTCTGCAGATAGCTGTCCACTCTGACTCTTCAATGGACCAATTTTATCCATAGTTATCGTTTTGCTATTAATAAAGCTGTAGAAACCCTTTGGATTTACTTTCACTTTACTTGCCAAAGCAACCTCATATGTTCTTTTAGCCTTTCTAATGTATTTCTTAAGATTCTTTTTACATTCTTTATACTCCTCAAGCACCTCATTTACTCCATGCTGCCTATAATTATTGTAGATCTCTCTCTTTTTCCGAACCAAGTGTCCAATTTCCCTTGAAATCCATGACTCTTTCCAATATTTACTATTTCCTTTCAACCGAACAGGGACATAACGATTCTGTACTCTTAAAATTTAACCTTTAAATGTCTTCCATTTCTCTTCCACATCTTTCCCATAAAACAAAATGTCCCAAATCACTCCTTTTAAATCCTTTCGCATCTCCTCAATGTTAGCCTTTCTCCAATCAAAAATCTCAACCCAGGGTTCTGACCCTCCCCATAATTATATTGAAACTAATGGTATTGTGATCACTGTACCCGAACTGTTCCCCAACGCATACTTCTGCCACCCTGACCTGTCTCATTTCCTAAACAGGAGGTCCAGCACCGCCCCTTCTCAAGTAGGTACCTCTATGTATTGCTGCAAAAAACTATCCTGCACACATTTTACAAACTCCAAACCATCCAGCCCATTTACTGATTGTGTTTCCCAGTCTATGTGTGGAAAATTGAAATCTCCCACAATCACTACCCTGTGCTTACTACTAATATCTGCGATCTCCTTACATATTTGCTCTTCCAATTCTCGCTCCCCATTTGGCGGTCCATAATACACCCCGATAAGTGTTGCTACCTCTTTCCCATTTCTCAATTCCACCCAAATAGCCTCCGTAGACGAGCCCTCTAATCTATCCTGCCAAAGCACTGCTGTAATATATTCCCTGACAAGCAATGCAACACCTCCACCTCTTGCCAATCCAATTATATCACACCTGAAACAACGAAATCCTGGAAAATTTAGTTTCCAATCACAGCCCTCCTGCAACCATGTTTCACTGATCGCCACAACAACATACTTCCAGGTGTCAATCCAGGCTCTAAGTTCATCCACCTTCCTTACAATGATTCTAGCATTAAAATATACACATTTAAGAAACCCACCCCCTCTTATTCTCTGTTTATTGTCTTTTTCTTCTTTCTCCCCTACATTTTGGGTCAGAGTGCTACCCTTCTCTGCCTCCTGCCTCACACACTGACTGCCACACACCACCCCCCCCCCCCCCCCCCCCCCCCCCCCCACCCTCCACATATACACAGCTAAAAATGAAATACAACTAAAACCAAAAACATACACCTAACAGGACAAAAAGAAAGAAAAGGCAGACGGACTGCAGTCGAACCGCTGCCACAAGGCGCCGCCACACCGAAAATATATCTATCGATCTGTCGTGGACGCACAAATTCATGCAGCTATAAAGAAAGGCCATCGGCATGACTTCCTTAGAACAGAAAGGGCATTGGTGTGGTTATCAATGCTCTCTCGATCTGCATCAGGTCTAAGGTTGAGACCATATTGATTGGTTGCATCAGTGCATGGTTCGGCACTTCGAAAGCCCAGCAACGTAGGAGATTAAAAAAGGTGATGGGCGTCGGACGGTTCATCACAGGTATTGAACAATCCATCATCTAATGGATCTACAAGAGGCAGTCATGACATGGTAACCAGCAATCATCTGGAACCCTCATCATGGTCTTATTTCGCTCCAAACTCCGAGGAAGAATATCGGAGTCTGCCAACTGTGCTCATCCCCGTTTCAGGCCAGCTTCTTTCCATAACAACCTAGCTCCAGACCACTACAAACACCAACTAAAATATGAACTATGAAAAATGTTGTTTGTGCTTGAGACTTCCAGCTTTGGATATGCCCTAATATTGATTATTTTAACTTATTTAACTTTCATTTGTTCTTTGTGCTATCTGTATGCGCTGTCTTTACTGATGTGTTCTGGTACTACTAGAAAATAACATTGCTGTGTTATCTGTACATATGACAATTAAACACTCTTGACTCTTGAGGTTGGAGTACGTGACAACTTCCCCACAGCCATGGACGTTGAGAAGTCACCTGAAAGAAATGTATCAGGATACGAGGGACGGAGAGCAGAGATCGACTTTTTTGTCCATGGTCGGAATATCATCTTCAACAGGATGATATTCTGTTCGATAATCGGTTTAGGGCGAGAGGAAAATATTTTAAAAAGCGGATGTCTTAATACTGAGCGGTTGGCTGGGCTCCAAATTCATCATATAAATATAATTAATAGTGCCTGCCCGTACGTTTAATTTTCTAATGTCTGTCCTCCAAATCAAGATGTCAGATTAAATGAATCAAGGTTTCCGAAGGCATTCGTCCATTGAAACGGTTAATCTGAACATTCTGATTTCAGGCGACTGCTCACGATTATCGAGATTGCGGAGAGATGGAGCGGATTCTATCAACCCTGCAGATTGCTACCTGGCACTAACAGTCCATTCGACAGAACATAAATAATGGATATCATCACCCATGATGACTGCTACCCTTTCCGTGCGGCACCTAGTGCCCGGACACAAAAGAGTTAACAGTAGATGTTTATTCAGTGAGTGTAATTAACGTCAGTCCGCACGGAGCACGGTTGTGTCACCGAAGGTTACCCAGTTCCAATAAAAACGATTCCTGTTGATGGGATATGAGAGTTAGTGAGAGCATCCCGTCCGTCACCGACACCCAGCAGCAGCTCCAAAGAGGGATAAAACCCATTGGGAATCTGTGAACAATAAAGTGGGATGTTAGATGGATGTTTAGGAATCCGAGAATATTAGAGAGTGAAGTGATTGTTATCGAGTGCAATCGAGGAACAGTGAGTGCGGTGTTACACAAATGGATCGGTCTCTGAAAACGGTAGACTGCGAAGTTACTGCGATTAAGAAGAGTTTCTTCCATTCGGCAGACGATATTTTTGGGTTTGGGCACAGCTTAAGTGTTCGGATGTATTTGATAATCATGAATATTCAGATGGTCTTGTAACCAATCCTAGCCCTTCTTGCGCTTCCAGGTAAGTCTAAATTCCCGAGCAACAATAGGTGAAAAGCGGCGGTTACTGGATCCGGTATAAATGTCTGTAGCCCGAACAATTCATGATGTGTTCTATTTAAATTTGCTGATGGTGTCTGATTGTGGAGATCAGAGGTTTCACGCTGTTCATCACCGTATTGCTTACACTTTATATTTGTTATTCTTACATTGCTACCATGTCCACAGCTCATTGTATTAATGCGGTCAACAATCGTTAACAGCATTCCAGTTCCTTTAATTCACTTTTCTGCTGTAATCCACTGCTGCCGTGCGCCTGGCGACCTATATGCAGCAATCCAACCTGTCCACGGTAAACAGTAAAATGACTGTTGACATTTTACATGTTTTATATGTTTTTACACGTTTAATGCAATCTTGAGACATGTTTTCCTTTGCCTCCCTCCACCTCCCGGGTGCGATTTAAGCGAACAGTTCCTACTGGGATCTGGGCCAGTTTCGCCCAATGTCACTGTGTCTGCGTAATGCTCCGTTTGGGAACAATTTCTGTCCCCAACAGACACTGGCACATTGGGCCATGAATAGACGGAGAACCCTGGGCTGATTGATTCACACTAACGCAACCTCCCTGCGTAAAAAGCAAGACGAGTGGTTGTTCACCAGGCCACACTGAACCGGATTCACAGTGAACCAATGAGCTAAACTCCCATGGTGAAGTGAGCAATGGTCAGAAACCGGTCAGATTCTTTATCCGAACCCTCGTAACTGCTGCGTCGCATCTGTTAAGTAGTTGAGCAGATACAGTTATTTTACCATCAGTAATGTATTTCGTTGAATTATTACCAGCAGACAGTCTTGTTAGAAAAATATTCTACAACTCTGAATCCCAGAACAGGATTGTGCATTTGATTTGCCCCTCGGCGAATCTGCCGAGTTTGCTTTGTCCGCTGTCATGTCTCTGTTTACTTCCCTTCTCACCGTGAACACGCTGACGATTGTGGTCCTGTCCCGGGGAACGTGCGGTCTCTCCACAGGTGTAACTCACTACCTGATCGCCATGGCAACGGCCGATCTACTGGTCATTATTCTGGACCTGATACTGAGGCAGATTCCCATTGCTTACTATCAAACATTTGTGTTCCTACTCTAGTTCCGAGTGTGTCATATCCACGCCGTGTTGCTTTACGCCGTCACCGACTGTTCTGTCTGGTTCACCGTCACCTTCACCTTTGATCGATTTGTGGCCATTTGTTGCCAGAAACTGAAAACAAACTATTGCACCGAGAGAACGGCGGCTGTGGTTCTGGGGACAGTGACCGTGCTGAACTGTTTAAAGAACACGTTCTGGTATTTTATGTTGAACGGTGGGTACTTGCTATTTAATGTCCCCTGGTTTTGTTTTGTTACATTCGGTGTTCGACACTCACTGGTCTGGGGAATCGGGGAGTTTCTCCAATATCTCATCACCCCCGTGATCCCACTTCACCTCATTGTTTTGTTCAACACTTCGACCATCAGATACGTGTTAATGGCGAGCAGAGCCCGCAGCAGACTCCGGGGTCCCAGTAGTGGGGAGAGTGTCAGAGACGCGGAGATGGAGAGCCGCAGGAGATCCCTCATTTTACTGCTGGTCATCTCGGGGAATTTCATCGTGCTTTAGGCGCTCCGTGCGATATATGTTGTGTGGTTCAGACTGGCTGCATTAATTTCAAGCTGGGACCATCCGGATTCTAACATTGGCGAGCTGTCCGCCATGCTGCAGACCCTGAGTTGCTGCACAAACACGGCTCTTGACGCCATCACCCAGACTAAGTTCAGGCAGCAGTTCAAAGAAGTGGTGAAATCGCCCTTTTCTCTGATGGTAAAATGCACTCAGAGCCGCGGGGTCTCGGAACCCGTGCCCTCTCCACCCCATCTGCGCACCCATACCCCCCCCCCCCTCTCTCTCTCTCTCTCTCCCGACACGTTGAGGATCCCAGTGACCTGATCCGCAGGTGGTACTTGTGACCCTGTTGTTTTCACCGATTCCATCGCAAGGACCACTTCACCTGACCCAGCGAACCTCCGGCAGTTTCTGGAACCACAACCACCCTCCCACGAGAACCAGCACCGCCCCATTACCACACCATCTCCAATATCACCGCCACGTAGTTCCATTAAGACAAAGATTGGCCCGACGGATTCAATCCAGGCCCGTACAAAGCTTTTCAAAAAGGGGGGTGGCATGACAGGATTACAAGAAATTTAACATGAAATAATGTGCGAAGTTCAGGGGTTTTAGATGCTCTCTGATGCATTATGAGCCTTATTTTGGAGCATTTTTGCATCAAATTTATGACCAATATTTCAGAAATTCACAGGAATCTGAGATGTAGTTTTTTTAAACAAAGAGTGGTGTGTGTATGGAACAAGCTGATAGAGGAGGTAGTTAAGGCTTGGACTATCCTACTGTTTAAGATACATTTGGACACGTACATGGATAGGACAGATTTAGATGGATATGGTCCAAACACATGTGAGTGGGACTAGTTTAGAGGGTGGAGAACTGTGGAATGCATTGCCACACTCAGCTGTGATCAAATCAATGGACATTTTTCAGGAGGAGATGGATAGATTCTTGATTAATACGGGTGTCAGAGGTAATGGGGAGAAGACAGGAAAATGGGTTTGAGTGGGAAAGATAGATAGACACATAGTGAAACAGTGTGGAAACACGCCCTTCGGCCCAGCATGTCCCATCTACACTAGTCCCACCTGCCCACGTTTGATCCATATCCCTCCAAACCTGTCCTATCTGTTTCTTAAATTTTGCGATAGTCACTGTCTCAACTACCTACTCTGGCAGCTTGTTCCATACACCGACCACCCTTTGTGTGAAAAATATACCCCTCCGATTCCTATTAACTCTTTTGCCCTTCACCTTAAATTTATGTTCTCTGCTCCTCGATTCACCTACTCTGGGCAAAAGATTCAACCATATCTATTCAAATCATGATTTTATACACCTCTATTAGATCGTCCCGCATACTCCTGTGCTCCATGAAATAGAGTCCCAACCTACTCAACCTCTCCCTATAGCGCTGGCCCTCCAGTCCTGGCAACATCCTCGTAAATCTTCACGGCGACCCGACATCGGTGCTGTGACGTTCCGGCGGCAGCGGCAGCGGCGACCCGACATCGGATCTGTGGCGTTCCGGCGGTAGCAGCAGCGGCGACCCGACATCGGTGCTGTGGCGGCCCGGCGGCAGCGGCGACGCGACATCGGTGCTTCGGCGTTCCGGCGGCAGCGGCTGCGGCGACCCGACATCGGTGCTGTGGTGTTCCGGCGGCAGCAGCGGAGGATCGGCCACGGGCCCGATGGACGACAACGTCGGGAGCTAACAGATCGCCTCGGAGCAGAGGGAGAACAAGGAGGGAAGAGAGAAGGACTTTAAGAATTTTGCCTTGTGATTTTTGCCAGTGCCTGGTGAACTCACTGTGGTGGATGTAGCATTTGTGTTTATTGTGTGTTTTGTCATTGTTATTATATGTATGGCTGCAAGGCAACGAAATTTCGTTCAGAACGAAAGGTCTGAATGACAATAAAGGCTACTTTGACTTTGATTTTGACTTTGTTTGTTGGGTGAAAAAGAGAAGCTGGTGCAACTTGGGTGGTGGATGGATAGCGAAAGGGAAAATGCGGGATTTATTTGAAGTGAAATAAGTCATTATTCATACCACTGGGTTGCAAGCTTCCTAAGCGAAATATAACATTATGTTCCTCCAATTTGCATTGGGTCTCCCTCTCACAGTGCAGAAAGCCCAAGACAGAAAGGTCTGTGTGGGAATGGCGAGGGAAATTAAACTGTTTGGCAAACGGGAGTTCAGGTAGGTCCAGGCGGACTGAGCAATGGTGTTCATCGAAACGATCGTTGCGACCCCAACACCGACCCCTGCGGTACTCGGCTAATCGCTGGCAGCCAATAAGTAAAATCCTTCTCGCCCTTAAACACTTCTAATTTGCTGCTGATTTTACCTTGGAGAAAGGAGAAAAGGAAGAACGATCTCCCGATCATTGTCTGATCCCAGATATCCCGTCAGTTACGCGGCCTCCCGGTCTGGAAAAGAAAATGATTGCGGTAAAACCAGCGACCAATTGGAATATTGTGAGCTATTTTGAGACCCGTATTTTATGAAGGATGTAATGGCTCTCATCCCAGGAATGAGTCGGTTTACATATGATGAGCTTTTGACGGCACTGGGCCTGTATTCGCTTGAATTTAGATGAATGACGAGGGATCTCATTGAAATTTACCAAATAGTGAAGGACCTGGATAGAGTGGATGTGGATAAGATCGTTTCGTTGGTGGGAGATGTTATATTCCGGACAGCAGGTTGAATAACAACTTACACGCAAGTTGCCTGGATCACGAAAGAGAGATGTATTACCCAACATTCCCATCTTATATTGAACACCAACTCATTGACACACAGATTAATATGCATGAATACATTACACTGTTCTCCTTTTTTAAAGTATTAAATCTAAGTACTCAGTTACAATTTGGTTGTTGTGATACTCGATTTAAACCAGTATTTACGAATTTCTAAATGATAACATAATATATTTATTTTACATATCTACACATTTTCGTTTTACTTATACAGCGAGTTACTTAACTTACAAACCAAACCTGACTACATGTTTACGGATCCAGCCTGACGGCCGATCTGTGACACGTGTAACAGGTTTAGATGTTGACTCAACCGTAGTCTTGTTTGGCTCTGTTTTATTACCCTGACTTTGACCAGAATAATCTGTTTCTTAGTCTGTGCTAATTGTACGTTGTGTTTCAATCAGAGTGGTCTCTGCCAACTCACTTTCAGATACAACTTTGGGATTAGGACTTCATGCTTAGTTTTTGGTTTATCTTTGGCTGGAATCATTTGATTAACATGAACACTTTTTATCCTATTTCCAACTTCATCTAAATATCTGTTTGTACCACACACTTCCACTATGTTCCCAAAATCCCAATTGTCTCCACTGGACTTGTTGGGAGGACTGAGACCACGAGTCTGCTTATCAGGCTTGAAGTACCTCTCCTTTTTGTGGGAGTCAAAATGGCGTTTTTGACTTGACTGTTTTTGCTCCACTCTCAAGGCCAAATTGGGTTAAACTAGACTTAGGCGTATTCTTAGCCTTCTCTTCAACAACAGTTGCGCAGGTGATTAACCCGTTGTTGTGTGTTGTGTGGTTCTGTACATCAGCAAGACACTACCAATGGATGTTTCATGCTGAGTTTTGAACTACTCTGCAAAACCTCTTACATGAGAGCATCTTTGACAATTCAAACAGACCTTTCCACTGCCCCGTTAAAGGCTGGATGGTATGGGGGAACAAGTGTGTGTTTTACTCCATTCCGCTGCACTAACTCTTTGAACAGTTCTGAACGAAACTGAGGCCCGTTATCAAAAACAAGCTCTTCCGGTAAACAATGGCATGCACAAATTGATCTCAACTCATCTATGGTACACTCAGTAGTAGTGCTTGAATCCGGATGCTTCACCTCAATCCATGTGGAATGACTATCTACTAATACCAGAAATTGATCATTACCCTTTTCACAAAAATCTACATGATCTCTCTGGAAAGGTCTGGTGGTTTACTCCGGAAATGTTGGCAGATAGTACATTTGGTCAACAGTGACTCGATGTCACTGTCAATAGCAGGCCAATACACAAAACTTCTGGCAATTGACTTCATGCTTAAGGTAAATCATGTCTGACGAATCTTATAGAATTTTTCGAGGATGTAGAGTGGATAATGGAGAACCGGTGGACGTGTTATATCTGGACTTCCAGAAGGCTTTCGACAAGTTCCTACATAAGAGATTAGTATACAAACGTAAAGCACATGGTAATGGGGGTTCAGTATTGATGTGGATATAGAACTGGCTGGCAGACAGGAAGCAAAGAGTAGGCGCAAACGGGACCTTTTCACAATGGCGGGCAGTGACTAGTGGGCTCAGTGCTGGGACCCCAGCGATTTACAATATATATTAATGATTTGGACGAGGGAATTGAATGCAACATCTCCACGTTTGCGGATGACACGAAGCGGGGGGGGGGGGGGGGCAGTGTTAGCTGTGAGGGGGATGCTAGGAGGCTGCAAGGTGACTTGGATAGGCGGGGTGAGTGTGCAAATCCAAAGGGTTTCTACAGCTATATTAATAGCAAAAGGATAACGAGGGATAAAATTAGTCCATTGGAGAAACAGAGTGGGCAGCTATCTGCAGAGCCAAAAGAGATGGGGGAGATATTGAACAATTTATTTTCTTCGGTATTCACCAAGGAGAAGGATATTGAATTATGCGAGGTAAGGGAAACTAGTAGAGTAGCTATGGATACTATGAGTTTCAAAGTAAAAGAAGTACTGACACTTTTGAAAAACATAAAAGTGGATAAGTCTCCAGGTCCTGACAGGATATTCCCTAGGACATTGAGGGCAGTTAGTGTAGAAATAGCCAGGGCTATGACAGAAATATTTCAAATGTCATTAGAAACGGGAATAGTCCCCAAGGATTGGAGTACTGCGCATGTTGTTCCATTGTTTAAAAAGGGTTCTAAGAGTAAACCTAGCAATTATAGACCTGTTAGTTTTACTTCAGTGGTGGGCAAATTAATGGAAAAGATACTTAGAGATAATATATATAAGCATCTGGATAAACAGGGTCTGATTAGGAACAGTCAACATGGACTTGTGCCTGGAAGGTCATGTTTGACTAATCTTCTTGAATGTTTTGAAGAGGTTACTAGGGAAATTGACGAGGGTAAAGCAGTGGATGTTGTCTATATGGACTTTAGTAAGGCCTTTGACAAGGTTCCTCATGGAAGATTGATTAAGAAGGTTAAACTGTTGGGTATAAATGCAGGAATAGCAAGATGAATTCAGCAGTGGCTGAATGGGAGAACCCCGAGGGTAATGGTGGATGGCTGTTTGTCGGGTTGGAGGCAGGTGACTAGTGGGGTGCCTCAGGAATCTGTGTTGGGTCCTTTGTTGTTTGTCATGCACATCAATGATCTGGATGAAGGGGTGGTAAATTGGATTAGTAAGTATGCAGATGATACCAAGATAGTGAATAATGAAGAGGATTTCCAAAGTCTACAGAGTGATTTAGGCCATTTGGAAAAATGGGCTGAAAGATGGCAGATGGAGTTTAATGCTGATAAATGTGAGGTGTTACACCTTGGCAGGACAAATCAAAATAGGACGTACATGATAAATGGTAGGGAATTGAAGAATACAGTTGAACAGAGGGATCTGGGAATAACCGTGCATAGTTCCTTGAAGGTGGAATCTCATATAGATAGGGTGGTAAATAAAGCTTTTGGTATGCTAACCTTTATAAATCAGAGCATTGAGTATAGAAGCTGGGATGTAATGTTAAAATTGTACAAGGCATTGGTGAGACCAAATCTGGATTATGGTGTACAATTTTGGTCGCCCAATTATAGGAAGGATGTCAACAAAATAGAGAGAGTACAGAGGAGATTTACTAGAATGTTGCCTGGGTTTCAACAACTAAGTGACAGAGATAGGTTGAATAAGTTAGGTCTTTATTATCTGGAGCGCAGAAGGTTAAGGGGGGACTTGATAGAGGTCTTTAAAATGATGAGAGGGATAGACAGAGTTGATGTGGACAAGATTTTCCCTTTGAGAATAGGGAAGATTCAAACAAGAGGACACGACTTCAGAATTAAGGGACATAAGTTTAGGGGTAAATGAGGGGGAACTTCTTTACTCAGAGAGTGGTAGCGGTGTGGAATGAGCTTCCAGTGGAAGTGGTGGCGGCAGGTTCGTTGCTATCATTTAAAAATAAATTGGATAGGCATATCGATGAGAAGGGAATGGAGGGTTATGGTATGAGTGCAGGCAGGTGGGACTAAGGGAAAAAAGTTGTTCGGCACGGACTTGTAGGGCCGAGATGGCCTGTTTCCGTGCTGTAATTGTTATATGGTTATATGGTTATATGGTTAAATGCCTGGCAGATGCAGTATAATGTGGATAAATGTGAGGTTATCCACTTTGGTGGCAAAAACAGGAAAGTAGACTATTATCTGAATGGTGGCCGATTAGGAAAAGGGGAGATGCAACGAGACCTTGGTGTCATGGTACACCAATCATTAAAAGTAGGCGTGCAGCTTCAGCAGGCAGTGAAGAAAGGGAATGGTATGTTAGCATTCATAGCAAAAGGATTCGAGTATAGGAGCAGTGATGTTCTACTGCACTTGGACAGGGTCTTGGTGAGACCACACGTGGAGTATTGCGTACCGTTTTGGTCTCCTAATCTGAGGAAATACATCATTGCCATAGAAGGAGTACAGAGAAGGTTCACCAGACTGATTCCTGGGATGTCAGGAATTTCATATGAAGAAAGACTGGATAGACTCGGCTTGTACTCGCTAGAATTTAGAAGATTGAGGGGGGGATCTTATAGAAACGTACAACATTCTTAAGGGGTTGGACAGGATAGATGCAGGAAGATTGATCCCGATGTTGTGGAAGTCCATAACAAGTGGTCACATAGTCACATTGTCCCTTTAGCCACAAGTGGCCCTTGTGGCTAAAGGGATCAGTGGGTACGGAGTGAAGGCAAGTACAGTATACTGAGTTGGATGATTAGCCATGATCATATTGAATGGCGGTGCAGACTCGAAGGGCCGAATGGCCTACTCCTGCACCTATTTTCTATGTGTCTGTTTCTATGCTTACTGTGCCAGGATGTTCGTCATAACGTTCATTCATAATTTTATTTGTCAAAGAGTCTGCTACAAGCAATCTATAACCCCACTTAATGCTCCCTTGCTCACATGATAATTCATGACGTCGATTACGGAAAGGCTTCAGTGCTGAGTTCAGAACTGAGTTCAATCCACTATTGATTTCAGTCCAACCATTCAATATCTCTTCATAAACCCACTTCAGCAAAGTGTCTTTCTCTGTTTCTGCTGCAATTTCTGTTGCAGTCACTGGAAACACGTCATCTACAACTTGCAGTGTGCAGATTGAGTGCTCACTTCCCACGTCACAGTTCTCATGGGGCCACGGGGACAACGCATCTGCAACTGCGTTGCACTGGGAGCGTCTGTACTCCACCTTGTAGAAATACTGGGATAGCAAAATTGCCCATCATTGCATACTTGATGCCGCCATGGAAGGTATAGCTGACTTGGGACCAAGTATCAGTAGTGTCTTGTGATCCATCACCTGGGAGTATGGTCTGCCGAGAAGAAACTGATGGAATGTCTTCATTTCAAACACGATGCTGAGTGCTTCCTTTTCTATCTGTGCATAATTGCGTTCACTCGGTGCTGGATGCAAAAGCAATATACTGTTCCTGTCCGTCCTTCAGTACGTGTGAGATCACTGCACCTACACCATAACTTGAAGCATCACACGCAAGTTTGATCTCGCGTGTCTTTTCGGAGTAACAAGGAGTTTGGCACTTGTCAAGTTTTCCTTGAAGATGTCGTATGCACGTTGTTGTTCATTTCTCCACGTTCATTTCATACCTTTTTGCAGCAGATGATTTAGTGGCTTTAGCACAGTTGCTAAATCTGGAAGGAATCGTTCATAAAACTGCACCATCCCAAGGAAATGCCGTAGCTCTGACATATTGTTGGGTTTTGCAGCATTCACTATTGCTTCCACTTTCGCCTACACAGGGCGATGTCCGTTTGCATCTACTTTGAGTCTGAGGTAGACCACTTTCGACTGCGCAAATGCACATTTACTTTGTCGCAGTTTGACATTGTGACAGTTCAGTCGTGCCAGAACCTGCTCGAGGATTTCCAGATGTTCTACCATGCCCTCTGTGAATATAAACAGGTCATCCTGGTTGCACACACAGTGCAGAGTGCCTTGTAAAACTTTGTCCATGATAGACTGGATTTTTTTCGGGCAGGATTTCACACCATAGGGCAGCTCTATATAAGTACTAGCCCTTATGTGTGTTGATAGTCAAGTACTGCTGACTTTCCTTATCGACATTGAGTTGGGCGTGAGCGTGAGGTACATCCAGTTTAGTGAATACTCTTCATCTGCTAGGTTCTGCGTACAGATCTTGCGCGGTTGGTAACGGGTATTACGCGTCATCAACGGCTTGGTTGTTTGCGACTTTGTAGTCACCACATAGTCGAACAGTTTAGTCCGCCTTGGGTACGGCCATAAATTGCGTTTCCCGGTTACTCTGGTCTGGTTTCATGGGTATTCCATTCCGCTCTAATCTATCTACGTCCACCTGTTGCTTTAGTGCATGTGGTACAGGTCTTGGACGTCAATACACAGGTCTTACATCTTGCTTAAGTCGAATGTGTGCAGAGTACTCTGTTGTTCCCGTGTAACTGTCAGTAAAAATGTTTGCATGTTTGCCTATGACGTTTTCAAGACGTGATTTGAACAAATCGACGCTGAAAATGTTCTTCCAGTCTAACTGTATTCTACTCAGACAATCCTTTCCAAGGAAGGTTGGTTTATTTCTGTAGCGAGCCACTATGATGGGCAGTGTTACTGACTGACCATTATGCTGAACTTTACAGTTCATATCTCCACATGTCTCCAAAACTTCGCTCGAGTAGGTTCTCAGCTTGACCTTACTCTCAAACAATGGTATCTGTGGGAACGTTATTTCGTATAGGTCTCTGCTCACGTGTGAACAAACTGCTGCCGTGTCAATACACATATCGATTACCTGTTCATTTATCAATAGTTTAGTTCGAAAGTCCTTGCTTTGCCTGGTTGTAGACTTATCGATGTTGATTGCATAAATGGTGTACAACCCAAGTTCATTTAATCTCCAAGTTGTGAACTCCTTTCTGGCGTTGTCGCTTGTTTCCCGCAGATTGTTAGTTTCCTGTTTTAAGGTTGGCCCGACATGCTGAGGCGATATGGCCTTTCTTCTCGCTGATATAGCACTTGTCCAATTTGAACTGAGAACAATGGGATGCGTGATTACCGTTGCAACGATAACAACTGGCTGAACTCGACTCCCCGTCATACTTTGGTTTTGGTTTCCCACCTCTTGGTTTGGCCTTGTGACTGTAAACGGCCACTGCAGTCCGTGGTGGACGAAACTCGCGAGCATTAGATGCCATCTCCATCGTAGTAGCAATCGTGCATGCTTTCTCGAATGGTAGATCTGGGGTGTTCATGAGTTTGTACTGTATTTTTTCATCCACTAGACCACAAACAAATATGTTACGTAATGCGCGTCCGAGAAATGTTTCAAAGTTACAATGCAAAATTACGTTTTTCAAGGCAACAATGTACTAATTGATTGATTCATTATGCTTCTGGTTTCTATTGCAAAATGTATAGCTTTCTGCAATTTCCAGAGGCATTAGGTTGAAGCGCTCTTCCAACTTCCTCATAATGCCATTGAATGGTACGTATTTTGCCTTTAGGGGCGCAACGGCAGTCAC
Source organism: Amblyraja radiata (assembly GCF_010909765.2). Classification (NCBI taxonomy): domain Eukaryota; kingdom Metazoa; phylum Chordata; class Chondrichthyes; order Rajiformes; family Rajidae; genus Amblyraja; species Amblyraja radiata. The sequence goes on from NC_045991.1 coordinate 2,999,403, forward strand.
GAGTGTGCCCTACACTTCCGTGAGTAGAATCGCTTTCATGCATTCGCAAAACGCCTTCTTCGTTTCAGTCACTATCTCTCCTTCACCACTAATCTCCAATATGTTGTTTGCCGTGAAAAATATATTTGCTCTCTCCATATAGTCTCCACTCTTGTCAAAAATGCCAAGGTTTCTGACAAAAAAAATCTTATGCAATCTCAAGGACGGCAAGATGCCACATAGAAACAAAATGGAGATAGCCTGCAAACGCACGACAATTTGTCCAGCTGCTGTTTTAAACTACAGTCCCCTGCATAGAAGGATCTGCGGCCTATCGTGTCCAGCTCGCAAACAACTGCGTCACGACTCCGCATTTGCTGTTTAAAATCTTAAACAATACTGCATGTTGCACTGTATTTAAAGGATGAATTCACAAACTCTATCCCATCCTCGTCGCCAATGTTGTTATCTTCCGGACGGCAGAATGAATAACAACGTACATGCAGGTTGCCTGGATCACGAGTGAAAGATATATTACCCAACATTCCCTGTTTATATTGAACACCAACTCATTAACATACACATGATTATGCCTGAATACATTACAGGAAAGGTAATTGCCTCAGAATTAAAGGACTTTCTTTTATGAAGGAGAGGAGGAGGAATTTATTTAGTCAGAGCGTGGTGAATCTGCGGAATTATTTGCCACAAACGGCTGTGGAGGCCAAGTCAATGTTTCAAGGTCAGTTTGTTGAGTCAGGTACCAATTAAGGTACAGTGAAATTGCAACAAAACACACAACAACATAAAAGTCAACATAATCATCCACCACAACAGATTCTCAAAGTTCATTACTATGATGGAAGGCATTAATGTCCAATCTACTTCCTATTTTATTCTCCCGCGGTTGGGTCAGTCGAGCCATCCGTAGTCGGGGCGATCGAAGCTCCCGCGGTCGGCAGTCGAAACCCCCGCTTCGAGGTGATCAATGCACCCGCGTCGGGGCGATCGAAGCTCCCGCGTCGGTGCGCTCGAAGCTCCTGCGGCTTGGTGTTCCCCGAGGCCGGCCTCTAACTACAGACCCTCGGGCTCCGCGATGTTAAGGCACCCACGGTTGGAACCCCACAAACGACCACCGACAGGGCTCGCGAGCAGCGTGATGGGAAGTCCTGCAGCCACCCGCTGTGGAGCTCTCGAAGTCGGTCTTCAGCAACGGCCGCCAACTCCTCCATCCGCCAACTCCTCGATGTCAGGCCGCAGTGCGGACGGAGATACGATACAGAAGAAAATTGCATCTCCGTTGAGGTAAAAGTTTAGGAAAAGTTTCCCCCAACTCCCCCCCACATAAAAAAAGCGAAAGAACACTAATATATTTAACACACACAGACAACAAAGAAGGAAGGGACAGACAGACTGTTGGCGAGGCATGGTTAGATTCGTGAATATAGTTAAGGCAGAGATAGATAGAGTATGAATTAGTACGGGTGTCAGGGGTAGTGGGGAGGAGGCAGGAGAATGGAGGGAGTAATAGATCAGCAATGATTGAATGGTGGAGTAGATGTGATGGGCCGAATGCCCTAATTCCCTTCCTATCGCTTATGACCTTATGCGCAACCTTCTTTTATTTTTTTAATTAACGTTAGACTCCCCGGTAATCGTTGCCAAGTAACACGAAGACGCACAGTTGCGCAGCGATGGAGTTGCTGCCTCACAGCGCCAGACCCGACTTCGATCCCGACTGCATCTGCTGTCTGTACGGAGTTTGACATTGTGGCAGTGCAGTACTTTGTCCCTCTGGCCTGTGTGGGTTTTATCCGGGATCTCCGGTTTCCTTCCACGCTCCAAAGACGTACGGTTTAGTAGATTAATTAAGTTTCGGTAAAATAATTAATTTGTCCCAAGTGTGTGTAGGATAATGTTGGTCGCTGGTCGGCGCTGGCCGAAGTGTCTTTTTCCACGCCTTTCACTAACCTAAACACATATCTAGTTTGCGAACTTGTGATCGCGTCGGCACGGACACGATGGGCCGAAGGGCATGTTTCCGCGCTGTATCTCTAAAGTAAACACAGAATTAGTGTGTGAACGTGTGATAGCTGGTAGGCGCGGACTGGGGGGGGGGGGGGGGGGGTTGAAGGGCCTGTTTCCACGCTGTGTCTCTATAGTAAACAAAGGACTAATGTGTGAACTAATCAGCGTGGACTGGGTGGGCCAAAGGGCCTGTTTCCGCGCTGTTCCTCAAACCAGAAAATCAAACTAAACTGACATCAATGGCTACTGTTCTGCCAACGTGGTTACGTCCCACCAGGTGCCTGGTACATGAATTAGGGAAGGTATCGGAGGAACAGGCTAGGATTCTAAGGTGATTATTACTAAAGTAGATGGAAGAGGCTATTCATACAGAGGTTGATGAGGGGTTGTGTGGGTAGAAGCTGCCGGTGGAATTAGTTGAGGCAAGTACAATAACAACATTTAGTTTAGTTTAGTAAAGTTAAGAGATACAGCGCGAAAACGGGCCCTTCGGCCCACCGAATCCATGCCGACCATCGATCGCCCGTGCACACTCTGTTTCTATGGTCAGTCTCGAGATACAGCGTGGAACCGTGCTGACTATCGATCACCCGTTGACACACTAGTCCTATGTTTAGTTTGGCGACGCTGCGCGGAAACAGGCCCTTCGACCCACCGAATTCAAGCCGCTCATATCCCGTTCACTCACTAATTCAGTGTTCAGTTTAGAATAACAGCCCGAAAAAAGGCCCATTCGGCCCATCGTGTTCACGATGACTATCGAACACCTCGCACACTAACACCACACAAAGCACGAAAGGGACGATTTATAATTACACGAAGCCAATTAACCTACAAACCTGCAGTGTGGTTGAAAACCAGAGATCCAGGAGAAAGTCCATGCCAGTCAAGGGGACAACGTACAAACTCCGTACAGACAGTGTATGCAGATCTGATAACACTGAGTCTTTTATCTTCATAATAAGTATTTTAATAACATCACACATAGACAGCATTACAAAAGCTGTTGTAGGCTCTGTGTGCTATATCAAACTGAGAACTGCTAGACACACACAAACAGATGGTATAGTGGAAACCCGAACTTGATTACGGACCAGGTGAACAACAGCAAAGGCAGACATGGATCAAAAGTTCAGGGGTAACATGAGGGGGAACTTCTTTACTCAGAGAGTGGTAACTGTGTGGAATGAGCTTCCAGTGGAAGTGGTGGAGGCAGGTTCGATTTTATCATTTAAAAATAAATTGGATAGGTATATGGAAGGGAAAGGAATGGAGGGTTATAGTCTGAGTGCAGGTAGATGGGACTAGGTGAGAATATGTTTTCGGCACGGACTAGAAGGGCCGAGGTGGCCTGTTTCCGTGCTGTATTTGTTATATGTTATATGTTAAATCAGGAATAGTGATTGATCTACTCCCTTCTTATGCTTCGGCCTATAATCTAACTTAAAAGCAAACAAAATATCACATCTATGGATGTAAAAAGTAACTATATTATTCAGAGACGTGGCAGAGGATGCAAGATGAATAAAAGGGTATAATGTCATTTTACAGTTAATTAGAGTCCAAGATCTGCATCTAGACACAGTCTTTGAATCTGGCATTGGGCTTACAGACCCGTCCCACAAATGTTCGGCAAAGCCCCTCAGCGGTACTCTTTACAGGCCCGCTGTTATACATCGTTTAAGTCGGCTACTGTCCACAACACGTCGTTTGGGTCATCTATACAATCGTTTAGAACTTGCTGCGATGGCACCGGTTGGTTCACCGACATAATATGACTCCGATCCGGTCTTAAATGCCCCATTCCGACAGAATCAAATAAGATCCTGGTTCCGGTCATTCCTCCTTTACTGTGCCTATGCGATCATACCCTTTCAGGGTCTGCTGCCTGACCGTTTGTCGCTCAGTCAACGGCTGGAGTGGATGACTATATTGGTCGGAACACGCCTTCTGAGACAGTCTTTTATGGTGCAACTGTGCCTGAACCACATGCGACTCATAGCCGTGAGGCCGATGTCGTTGCCTTGAGAAGCGAAGAGCGGTTCGGGTCTGTTTGGACATCAGACTTTGAGCCGGCGAGCCAAGTGTTTAGTCGCGTGGAACATTGCGCAGTTGGAGGAGACATATTCTCAATTTCGGCCCCGGCCCTGCTGGACCTCTCCATGACCTGGTTCGCGCTGCGGACCGCCCGCCCAGCCAGTCCGTTCGACTGGGGATATTCTGGACTACCGGTGATGTGCTTGATATCCCATTGTTTTGCAAAGTATTTAAAACGCTGGCTCGTGAACTGCCCAGCATTGTCGGACATGGGGGTGTGAGGCGCCCCGTGGACCGAGAAACGTCGTGTAAGCTTTCGGATAACGGCAGCTGCAGAGGTTGTGCTGAGTAGATCAATCTCGTACAACCCAGAGTAAGAGTCTACCAGGACCAGGTATTGATTAACGTTCCAATAAAACATGTCGGTAATCACTGTGGACCACAGCAGGTCTGGCACGGTATAACAAAGCGGGTTCCTGCTGCTGGTACGGCGTCATACTGTTGCACATCGCGCAGGATTGTGCCGTCTGGCGTATGCACTCCGACATGACAGGCCAGAAAAACATGCTCTTTGCCCAACGCACGGTTGCCTCTGAACCGGGATGTCCTATGAGTATGGCGTCAAACTACTCATGCTGGCGCGATGCCGGGATCACTGCCTTGTGGCCCTTCTTGATTATTCTATTCTCAGTTGTAAGCTCACGGGAAAGTAGAGCTGAACGGCAAGTGGGAGTGTGCTGCTTCTTAGACCTCTTGTGATTGATGATGGACGTGAGTGTCTGCAGAATCATCAAAGTATCCAACCAGGAGAGATGAATGTAATCATCACCATCAGTATCCATTTCCGCTGTGTGCCGGACATCGGTCTTCCTGGAAGCACGATATAATGTATCAGACAGATACATGTGCTTACCACGTTTGTAGATGACAGTAATGTCGTATTTCTGGCGCCGCAGTATCATCCTCTGCAGTCTCGCCGAGGCAGCGTGTATAGGCGTGTTTAAAATTGAGACCAAAGGCTGGTGGTCAGTCTCTATGGTTACAGCTTCGCCAAAAATGTAATCGTTGAATTTGAAGCATACGAAAACCACCGCCAGCAATTCCTTCTCGATCTGAGCATACCTTTTCTCAGTGTCTGTCTTTGTCCTTGAGGCGTAAGCCAATGGTTAATCACCCTGCATGCACGCTACGTCGATGCCGTACTGGGAAGCGTCGCACGTCAGTGTGACAGGTTGATTGACATCGAAATAGGCCAGGGTAGGAGGGCACGACATTTGTTGTTTGAGGGTGTCAAAAGCACGTTGCTGTTGCTCGTGGCACGTCCAGGCAGTGTCCTTGTGTGTAAGCTGCCGCAGGGGAGCCGACAGCTCACTGAAATTTGGAATAAACTTGCCGAGGTAATTTACCATGCCCAGAAACCTCTGCAGGCTGGTGACATCCGTTGGCACCTTCATCTCGCTGATGGCTGCCGTCTTTGAAGGATCGGCTTTGAGGCCGTCACTTGTGAAAACATGACCCACATAGTTCACTTTGTTAACACGGAACTTACACTTGTGAGGATTAAGCTTCAGGTATACCCCATGGCACGTGCGAGCACCTACTTTAAGTTGTCGGCATGCTCCTTCATATCTCTGGCTGTCACATTAATGTCGTCAACCATGAATGCGCAAGGGTATCTGACGAAGATTTGCTCCATAGAGGATTGAAACTCGTCGCTGGCCGAATTGATACCGAATGGCATGCGTAAGAATCGGTAGCGGCCGAAAGACTTGTTGAAAGTAGTGAGCATGGATGACGCGCCGTTTAGAGGAATTTAACAGAAGGAGCTTTTGGCATCTAATGCGAAGAACAGTGTCGCCTTGCCCATGTGGGCAGCTAATTCCTCCACGGTGCGCTTAGGGTGATGTGGTCTTTTGAGTGCGAAGCTTAGATCCCTCGGATTGGAGCTTATGCCTCTTGTACTTGGTGGTAGCAACCCAGTTAGTAGATTCCACTACAGGCGTGATAACACCAAGTGCTTCCATTCTGTCCAGCTCTGTTTTGACTCTGTCCCGCATAGCAATGGGAATTCGCTGAGCTGGATAAACCAGGGGCCGTACACGTGGGTCCAGGATCATGGAGTATGTAACCGGTAGCTTATGTATGTAACCGGTAGGTCGTGGTAGTCCGCAATAGTCCGTGTAGAATAAGGAACTGGAGCAAGTTGACGCACAGCCTAGCCGAACGAAACCAGTCCCATATACATGCAAGCATCAACACCCAGAAGAGGCACCACTTTGCCCTAAGAAACATAGAAACATAGACATAGAAAATAGGTGCAGTAGGAGGCCATTCGGCCCTTCGAGCCAGCACCGCCATTCATTGTGATCATGGCTGATCGACCCCTATCAATAACCCGTGCCTGCCTTCTCCCCATATCCCTTGACTCCACTAGCCCCTAGAGCTCTATCAAACTCCCTCTTAAATCCATCCTGTGATATGGCCTCCACTGCCCTCTGTGGCAGGGAATTCGATAAATTCACAACACTCTGGGAGAAAAAGTTTGTTATCACCTCAGTCTTAAATGACCACTCCTTTATTCTAAGACTGTGGACCCTGGATCTGGACTCGCCAACATTGGCAATATTTTCCTGCATCTAGCTTGTCCAGTCCTTTCATAAATGTATATCTTTCTATATGACCCCCCCCCCCCCCCCCCCCCGCTCCCCTCATGCTTCTAAACGCCAGTGAATACAAGCCTAGTATTTTAAATATTTCCTCATATGACAGTCCCGCCATCCCAGGGATCAATTTCGTGAACCTACGCTGCACTGTTCAATCACAAGGATGTCCTTCCTCAAATTAGGAGACCAAAACTGTGCACAAAACTCCAGATGTGATCTCACCAACGCCCTTGACAATGTAAAACTTCAACTTGTAAGATTGTTTCTCTAGAAAGCACTGCAGCTCTACCATTCCGATAGGGTTGATCTCACTGCCCCCATTGGCCAAAAGTGTGGCACTGGATGCCTTCAATTTTTCCGCGTTTCGAATACGTGAGTACACAGCGTGGGACATTACATTGCACTTGGCACAAATATTTATTTTCATTTCAATTGCCATGTTGATTACCTTCACTGTGGCCATAAAATCAGATTGAGTCCTTTAATGGAATATGTGAGCACACCGTCTACCGCAGGCATATTCTCAGCGCTGCCATCATATAATTAGACGAAGGCTCCGGCTGTAGCAGGTGCACAGATTATTTATTCTTTTCCTCACTTTTTGCAGCTGTGGTAAAGCTGCCCAAAAGCAGGACACTTCTCCTTTTTTTCAGCAAAGACAAAGACAAAGACAAATCAAAGGATATTTATTGTCACATGCACCAATTGGTGTAGTGTAATTTGAGTTGCCATTTGCAGCACACCAATAAAAAATAAGACGTAACATTAAACAATAATTTAACATTAAACATAAATACATCCCCCTACGGTGGTTCCCACTGTGAGGGAAGGCCGCAAAGTCGAGTCCTCGCTTCTTGTTCACCCCGTGGTCGGGGCTATTTGAGGCCTCCACAGTCGCCGCAACGGCGGCCCGGTGTTTCAGGCCTTCTCGCCGGATGATGGAGCCCCGACGTCGGGAGAACATTCTTCAGTAGCAAGGAGTGTCTGGAAATGGCCCCTTCCAACAGGAGACTGCGGCTCCCGAAGTCCACAGGCAGTTAAGTTTGTGGTCGGAGCCCCAACACTGGCGATCTCGGCGAGAGGTCCTAGGCTCCGCGGTGTTTCAAGTCAGCGCCGCCCGCGGCTGGACGCTCCACAACGACAAATCCGCGCGATTATAGTCGGCGGTCACAGCACTCCGGAGCTTACCACACGGCGGCCCGCGTAAGGCATCGCCCGCTGCGCGTTGGTACCAGCCGCACTCGATAGCTTGTTTAAGAAGGAACTGCAGTTGCTGGAAAATCGAAGGTACACAACAACGCTGGAGAAACTCAGCGGGTGCAGCAGCATCCATGGAGCGAAGGGAATAGGCAACGTTTCGGGCGAAATCTTTCTTCAGACTGATGGGGGGTGGCGGGGAGTAGAAAGGCAAAAGGAAGAGGAGGAGCCCGAGGGCTGAGGGATGGGAGCAGACAGCAAGGGCTAAGAAAATTGGGAGAATTCAATGTTCATGCCCGCAGGATGCAAACTCGATCCACTCGATAGCTTGATAGCCCCCCCAAGCACGATAGCTTCCGCAAGTAGTGCAATCGATAATACATCTGGATACATGCTTACCAAGCAGGACCGTGTGCGGACGCTGCGCCGACGGACAAGAAGCCCAAGCATAGAAGCTGAAGCCCAAGAACCGAATTGAATCGGGGCCGAAACGTCAATGAACCGAAAGATTCCGAAAACGAAATGCCAATGAACCGAAAGATTCCGAAAACGAAACGCCTACTAACCGAAAGGATGGGACGTCTAAATGCAAACTAACCGAAAGGGCGAGACGCCTAAACGGCTACGAACCGAAAGGCTGTGTCGCCTAAGAGCAAACTTACAGAATGGCCGCTCTGTAGAAACGCTACCTACCCGACAGGCGGCGGCGGCTACAGGCCAAAGGACCGACTGCCGCTCAACAGAAAAGCCCAATAACTGACTTGACGTTGCCGTGGTGCGAGACTTGTTAGCGATTGGTCAAGACCCCCGCGTCCTTCACGTCACTGTGAAGGCAGGAACATTGTCCCAATCCTCCGCTTCACCCGAACCGCAGCCCGCGGATGGTGGCCGTGGGAGTGTAGGGGTTGTCCGGAGGAATGCACACCTTCGGCCGCTATCAACTTGGTGCTTGGGTTCAGATTGCCCAGTCACCTATGGCTTGTGTGGGAAAATGAACCCCACGCCCCCGTCTCCCCCTTCGGGATCGTCCCACAGTCACTGACCGCGATTTCACGCCATCGGACCCCAACCTCCACACCAGGGTGACCCCCACCCCCTCTGACCCCCGGTCTGTGACACCCACACCAGGGTTATTCACTCCGGCCGCGGGGACAGACGGTTTATTTTTTACCGTCTCGGTGTTTGCGGAACGCACCCAAGCTCCCACGCACAAAACTGGCAGCATCTCTGGAGAGAAGGAATGGGTGACGTTTCGTGCCGAGACCATTCTTCAGAGTGCGTCTGAAGGGTCTCGACCCGCAACGCCACCCATTCCTTCTCTCCAGAGATGGTGCCCCTTCTGCTGAGTTACTCCAGCATTTAATGTCTATCTTCGGTGTGACAGTTGTGTAATTTCATCGGCTTCGTGTATTGCGCGCCCACGAGAGAATCTGGTCATGCCGCTTGCATCTATTCAAACGAGTGCGCTCAAATTGAAATCCCCCATCTTTGCGAGGGAGGGATGGAATAGATGTAATCACCGGCTAAAACAAAGACCGTTAGGACAGGGAAATAATGCCACCAGTTAATGCCACATGTTCCCGAATGTAAAACGATTTATACATGATATACATTTATACATGGTAAATTAACTGGTGTATATCATGTATTACATGTATAAATCGTTCGTACATTCGGGAACATGGTTAATGTGCGATTTCAATTTGAGCGCAATTGTTTGAATAGATGCAAGCGGCATGTCCAGTTTCTCTCCTGGGCGCGCAATAAAAATAAACTTTATTAATTCCCTTATTCAGGGGAAATTCAGATGTCCCTGCAGCAAACTAATACAAATACAACATAGCATTAAAAAGAAGTTTAACATTAAAACATAAAAACGGTGGACGCTATCCGAAGGGTCTGTAAGAAGGAAACCGTGGCCTTACCTTACGCGCCCTCGTGGATGACTGTTGAAGGAACCACCGCGGCACGAAACTTGAAGTTGGCCGAACAATAGAGGATGACGGTTCCCGAGTCGACCGGATCATGGCGTCAGCTGCATCGGGTCATGATGGCCAGCGGATGATTGCCATTTGAAAAAATCGCCAATAACCCTTGCATGTAGACTCGGTGTTTCTATGTATTTTGAATTTATACGTGGCAATAATCTTACTGATCTGAATGCGAAAATTGATGTAACTGAACATTATTATATGTGATAATAAGGATCAATTGAACCACCGATTGCCATTAACAGTATACTCTCCGCTTACATTCAACTTCCCAAAAAATGGGGGAGGTTTTGTGAGTGATTGTTAGGTATCTCAGGCCCAAATGTATGTTCTACCGCTATTGATCCTCCCTTAGTGAATCAGCGCACAATCAGGACGAACCAAAAGGCAGGACACACACTGGGAGTATCAGGATTACATTCCATCACCATGGCTTTGACCATCCTGTAATCAAGACAACCCTCCTGACTGTTAGCAGCACCACCAAGTTTTGCGTCATCTGTAGTCTATTGCCAGCGGCCTCCTTTATCGGCAAGTTAACTGGGAACGTGAATGGATTAGCAGCTATACTAAACAAAACGCCATAAGACACACGACTACAAACAAGTTAACATAAACATCCACTATCGCGGATTCCCCACATTCCGCACTGCAATAAAGTCCAATCTCCTGCCTCTTTATTCTTCCGCGTTTGTGGCAGTAGAACCATCAGCAGTCGGTTGAAACCTTCAAGGTTTCAAGGTCAGTTTATTGTAACATGTGCCAATTAAGATATAGTGAAATTAAGATTACCAGCGATATTAAAACAGAAGCCACCAGGCACAAGACTACTTAAAAGTTAACATGACGTTCCACCACCGCGTGTTCCCCACATTCCGCACTGTGATGGAAGGCAATCAAGTCCACTTCCTCTTTATTCTGAAGAAGGGTCTCGACCCGAAACGCCTATCCCTTCGCTCCATAGAAGCTGACTCACCCGCGAAGTTTCTCCAGCATTTGTGTCTACCTTCCTCTTTATTCTCTCGCGTTTGGGGCAATCGAACCATGCGCAGTCGGCGGTCGAAACTCCCGCGGTCGGGACCGTGGGCTCCGCGACGTTCGAATCTCGCAGGTTCCGAAGGTTGAAGTTCCAAAGACGACCCCCCCCCCCCCCCCAGAAAGTGATCTGGAGCCCCACGATGATATTCTGCAGGCTCCGCAATGGGACTCGCGGTCTATCTCAGGCAAAGGCCGCCAAGTCCACGATGTTATACCGTAGTGCGGACGGAGAGACAAAACGGAAAAAATCGCATCTCCGTCGAGGTAAGAGACGAGAAAAAGATTCCCCCCAACCTCCCCTCCCCATATCCACCCCCCACCCCCACAAAAAGAGCTAAAGAACACTAAAAAACATACATTGAATACATACCAAACAGACATAAAGATGGAAGGGACAGACTTTTGACGAGGCAGCAATTGCTGGCAACACACGGTAACGTTGTGTCTTAATTGTATTACTTGTAATACGTAATGATGTCACATTACAGCTAAAGAAACAATAGAAACACATTCTTCTTTGTACCGTCAGAAGCATGAGAAATATTGAGACATTGCAGGAGTAGGTCATAGATTTAAAAATGATTACATTCAATCGCGTAATTGAGAAATAATCAATGGTGTAACTAACAGAATGAAAGAGCAATTTACTTAACTTAAACTAAAAAAATTAAGAACAAGCAGAAATTATGGACGAATAGTAAAATGGTAATCCAGATATCGCATTGACAGTACTAGCTTGGATTCCCGCTAACCACACACACCCACCAACCCACACTGCCCAACAACATACCCTACACACCCACTACCTCACTCCACACACGTCACCCACACGTCCACCACCACTCCACGCATCCACTCCACGCCATACATACCACCACCCCACACATATCAACCAGACGCCCACCACCCCACACACTCACCGCCTCACACATACCACCACCCCACGCATTCCATCACCCCACACACCCACTACACCCCACACGCCCAGTCCACCCCACACACCCACTCCACCCCACACACTCACCACCTCACACACACCACCACCCCACACCCACTCCACCACACACACTCACCACCTCACACACTCACCACCCCACACACTCACCACCCCACACTCACCACCCCACACACTGATCACCTCACACACTCACCACCACACACATACAACCCCACACATACCACCACCCCAAACACCTCCTCCACCACACTCCACCCCACACACTCAACACCCCACACATACCACCACAGCAAACCCCCACTCTACCCCACCCACACACCACGCCAGACATTCAGCACCCTATACATACCACCACCTCACACATTCACCACCCCACACACTCACCACCTCAAACACACACCACCCCACAATTACCTCCTCCCCACATCACACACGCACTTCACCCCAAATACTCTGCAACCCACCCCACACACCCACTCCACCCCACTCACACACATACACACAACCTCACTCCTGCCACATGCACACACATGCACCATCCTTTAGACACCTGTCATGTTTGAAATTAGTTTCAGAGCGATATTTCCCCCCACGGACATCGTGGATAAGCAGACCATTGTATTCCACGGAAGACAGGTACAATATGCTGGGGTAAATTAGCGGGACAGGCATCATCTTTGCAGAGAAGGAATGGGTGACGTCTCTGGACGAGACACGCCTTCAGAATGGTTTGGGCTAAGAGAAACGAGAGATATAGACGATGATGTAGAGAGATAACAAATAACGAATATATGCAAAAGAGTAACGATGATAGAATAAACTAACCATTGTTAGCAGTTTCTTGGGTCAAAACGAGAAGCGAGTGCGACTTAGGTGGGGGAAGGAGAGAGAGAGAAGTGATAAGGGGGTTACTTGGTTAGATACATCAATGTTCATACCGCTGGGCTGTAAGCTGCCTCAGCAAAATATGAAATGCTGTTCCTCCAATTTGCATTTAGCCTCACTTTGACAATAGAGGAGACCTAGGCCAGAAAGGTCTGTGTGGGAATGGCCAGGGGAATTAAAACATTTAGCAACCGGTAGATAAGGTAGGTTCAGATGAGGTTAGAAAGTGTAATTGAACATCCGCCAAACCTGAAAAGAATGTCGCGGTCCATGGACAGAGCCGATGGAGGAGGTATAGGGACAGGTGTTGCATTGTCTGTGTTTGCAAGGGAAGGTACCTGGGGAGGGGGTGTTTGGGTGGGAAGGGACCAGTTAACCTGTGAGTTGCGGAGGGAACGGTCTCTGCGGAAGGCGGAAAGATGTGGAGATGGGAAGATGTGACGTGTTGGGATCCCGTTGGACGGGGTGCAAGGGCCGATGTGCGGGGTACCGACGAGGCACGAATGAGGGTCTCATCTATTTCTCTTGGGTAGCTTAACAGCCCATTGGTATGAATATTGATGTATCTAACTTCAAGTAACCCCGGCATTCCTTCTCTCTCTATCGTTCCTCCAACCTTCCTCCACCCAAATCGCACCAGCTTCTCGTTTTCAACCTACAAACAGCAAACAATGGCCTTCATAATCGTAACTTTTTTGGATGTCTTTAATTCATTGTGCTTTATCACTCTACATTGTTTACATCTCTCGTTTCCCTTATACCTAACCAGTCAGAGGAAGGGTATCTACCCAAAACGGCACCCATTGCTTCACTCCAGGGATGGTGCATGTTACTCCAGCTGTTTGTGTATTTGCCAGGTCGCCTGCGCGCCCAGGTCAGCTCGCCTGCACCGGGACGAACTGTAGCGCCCAGGTCGGCTGACAGGTTGTAGCTATAATGTCCAGGTCGGCTCGATTGCCCAGGTCTGGCTGTAGCGCCCAGTTCGCCTGCGTGCCCCGGGACTGGCTGTAGCGCCCAGGTTAGCTCGCCTGCCCCGGGAATGGCTGTAGCTCCCAAGTTAGTTCGCATGCACATGTAGCGCCCAGGTGGGCTCGCCTACTCCGGGGCTGGCTGTAGCGTCCAGCTCGCTTACGTGCCGCGGGAATGGCTGCTGTTCCCAGGTCGCCTGCATGCCCCGCGTCGTTCCCAGTTCGGCGCGCTTCACCCAGGTGTGGCTTCAGCGTCCAGGTCGCCTGCTTGCCACGGGACTGGCTGCAGTTCCCATGTCCCGAAAACTAATTGAAAAAATACGCCTGCGGGCCGGATTGAACCAGCATCTGCAGTTCCTTCTTACACGAACCTTTAATGCTCCTGTCCCACTTACGAAACCTGAACGGAAACCTCTGGAGACTTTGCGCCCAACCCAAGTTTTCCTTGCGGTTCCCGGAGGTTGCAGGTGGTTGCCGGAGGTTGCAGGTAGTGGAAGCAGGTATGCAGACCGACAAAAGCCTCCGGGAACCGCACGGAAACCTTGGGTGGGGCACAAAGTCTCCAGAGGTTTCCGTTCAGATTTCCCAAGTGGGACAGGGGCATAAGCGATCTTCGGTTGCTATGCAAATGAACACACCGAAGCGGTGGCTGACAACCAGACTGAATGAACATTGAATTCTCCAGTTTTAGGTAAACTTTAATAACGCACTCATTACTCGGCACGTTTTGCTCCGCCCCTCTTCTAGCTTTCTACCCACTCCCTGCACTCAGTCTAAAGAACGGTCCCGAACGAAACTTCACCTAGCATGCTCTCCAGGAATATTGCCGGAATTCAGGAACTGTGAAGATACCATGCAGCCATACAAAGTGACAAGCAACACTGAACACAGCTACATTAAATAAAAACACTTTGTTTTCCTAAACCAGCATCTACAGCTCCTCGTTTCTACACCACGAAGAGAGATAAATAGACGGGAATACCTTACTGTCTGGTAAATTATGTTATAATGTCTATTAAATTGTTATTTAATTTTGTTTACTTGGCCTTGGCTAAGAGACACGAGGGGGTTTAATATAGGAAATTATGGATGTTATGATCAAATCTGTGCATTGTTTAAATCAACAGCTTACATATTGGGGAAGCACGATGGGAAAACATGGCAAAATATTTTCCTTCACTAAGGTCAGGATTGAAGTGGTAATAAAGAAACCGGAGAATTTTTTAAGTTGCAAGGCATGGTTATCTGGGGCAAAATGAATATAATGCAGTAAAGCAGACGGAGGACAATAATTAAGAGAATTGTTAGGAGAATATTTTAGGAGAAGTTTTGCATTAATCGTATTTGTCAGACAGTTTGAATACTAGTTTTCTGAATAACAGGGAACAAAGTTAGGAGAGAAATAAACAAGGCAAAGCAGGAAAGAAGACAGTGACATGTTCATCTCAGATTAACTATTACAAAATTGTAAAACCTGCACGTAGCCATTGATTCACCGAACCTAAATGCAGTGAGTCAGTGAAACGCCTTGGCTCCTCGCAAAATGATCCCCAGTGTATATGTATATACTGTATATATATGGTATTGAGGCATTATATAAACGGACTGTTTTATGAACCCACCGAAATTAGACGAGATTTTATCTGTGTGCTATCTCGATTTGAGCTGTAATTTGCAGGGCAACTGCTCCTCACAAAAGCCAGATTTTGATGGAGGTGAAACACACAATCCCCTCCAAAAGAGCGAAGATCCTGCTTGAGTGTTTCATGGCCCCATGACTCCTCACGTGCGACACAAGAGAGTGCTCTACATCCGTGACAATAAGGTCAAGCAATCATGCCGATACAAATCACCACCAGATCTCCAACAACGTTATATGCCATTCCTCTTCTCTAAACAGTCGTCTTGTTGAGTCTCATTGTCTGTACTCGTTCTCACCCAGTAAACAGTTAACAATTGCCTGTTTCCTTGATCACCGTTACGTTGTTGCATATCATTCATTCATTTATCCGATATCCATCCATATCTCTCATCTTCCTTTTAGGCCGTGGTCCGAACATCGAAAATGTGTCTGGAATTTACTTATGTGACTTATATATGTATAAAGTGATTATGACTTGAGTTATATATAATTATATAGAAACATAGAACCATAGGTGCAGGAGGAGGCCATTCGGCCGTTCGATGATCAAAATGAATGGCGGTATTCATTGTGATCATCTCCAATCAATAACCCGTGCCTGCCTTCTTCCGATATCCCTTGATTCCACTAGCCCATGGAGCTGTAACTAACTCTTTCTTAAATCCATCCTGTGATTTGGCCAACTGTTAGGGTGAAGGCTTTATTTCTCACCTCAGTCTTCACTGGCCTTCCCTTTATTCTAAGATTGTGGCCCGTGGTTCTGGATTCGCCTAACATTGGGACCATTTTCTAGCATCTAGCTTGTCCAGTCCTTTTATAATTTTATATGTTTTTATAAGATATCCCCTCATCCTTCTAAACTCCAGTGAATACAAGCCTAGTCTGTTCAATCTTTCCTCATATGGCAGTCCCGCCATCCCAGGGATCAATCTCGTGAACGTACTCTGCACTGCCTCAATCACAAGGATGTCCTTCCTCAAATTAGGAGACACAAACTGTAATCAGTATTCCAGATGTGGTCACCAGAGCCCGATGCAACTGCAGAAGAACCTCTTTACTCCTATACTGAAATCCTCTTGTTATGAAGGCCAACATTCCATTGGATTTCTTCACTGTCAGCTGTACCTGCGCGCCAACTTTCAGTTACTGGTGTACATGGACGCCCAGGTCTCGCTTCACCTCCGCCTTACCTAACCTAATCCCATTGAGAGAAAAATCTGCCCCCTTATTGTACCGCCAAAGTGGATAACCTCTCATTGATCTATATGATACTGCATCTGCCACGCATCTGCCCACTCACTCAACCAGTCCAGGTCACCCTGCCGCCTCCTTACATCATCTTCACAGTTAACACTGTCACCCAGCTTTGTGTCATCCGCAAACTTGCTCGTGTTGCTCCTAATTCCCTCTTCCAAATCATTAATATATATGGTAAACAGTTGTAGCCCCTGTGGCACTCCACTCGCCACTGCCTGCCATTCTGAAAAGGACCAGTTTACTCCTATTTTTTGCTTCCGGTCTGTCAACCAATTTTCTATCCATATCAACACCCTGCCCCAATACCATGTGCTCTAATTTTAGTCACCAGTCTCCCGTGCGGGACCTTATCAAACGCTTTCTGAATGTCTAGATACACTAAATCTATTGGCTCCACTTTATCCATTTTGATTGTCACTTCAAAAAATCCCAGAAGATCAGTCAAGCATGATTTCCCTTTCATAAATCCGTTGACTTGGACTAATCATTTTATTGCTATCTAAATGTCCTATTATTACCTATTTAATACTTGACCAGCATTTTTATCACCAACGAAATCAGGCTAACTGGTCTGTAATTCCCCGTTTTCTCTCTCGCTCCTTTTTTGAAAAGTGGGATAACATTAGCTATCCTCCAATCCAACGGAACTGATCCTGAATCTATGGAACATTGGAAGTTGATTAGCAATGCTTCTACTATTTCTAGAGCCACCTCCCTGTGGATCCTGGGATGCAGACCATCCGGCCCAGGGGATTTATCAGCCTTCAGTCCCATTAGCCTACCCAATACTATTTCTCGCCTAATGAAAATTGCTTTCAGTTCCTCTACCCCCTTAGATCCTCTGTCCGCCAGTACTTCTGGGAGATTAGTTGTGTCTTCCTTAGTGAATACAGATCCGATGTACCTGTTCAACACTTCTGCCATTTCCTTGTTGCCCATAATAATTTCACCCGTGTCTGCCTTCAAGAGACCCTCATTTGACTTTGCTACTCTTTTTCCCTTGACATATGTAAATAAGCTTTTACTGTCCTTCTATAAATTCCTGGCCAGCTTCCCTTCCTACTTCATCTTTTCAGCCCGTATTGCCCGTTTTGTTTCCTTCTGTTGTCCTATGAAAGTTTCCCAATCCTTTGGTTTCCGGCTACTCTTTGGTGTGTTATCCATCTATTCTTTTAATTTTATTCTCTCCCTAACTTTTCTTGTCAGCCACGGTTGCCTCCTACTCCCCTTAGAATGTTTCTTCCTTTTTGGAATGAAGTGATCCTGCGTCTTCCGGATTATGCCCAGAAATTCCTGCTATTGCTGTTCCACCGTAACTCCTGCTAGGATCCCTTTCCAGTCTACCTTGGCCAGCTCATCTCTCATGCCTTCATAGTCCCCTTTGTTGAACTGCATCACTGACACTTCCGATTTTACCTTCTCCTTCTCAAAATGCAGATTAAAACTAATTATATTATGATCACTACCTCCAAGCGGTTTCTTTACTTCGAGTTATCTTATCAAATCTGATTCATTAGACAACACTAAATCCATAATTGCCTTTACTCTGGTCGGCTCCAATACAAGCTGCATTAAGTATCTATCTCGGAGACACTCTACAAACTCTCTTTCTTGGGGTCCTGAACCAACCTGATGTTTCCAGTCTACCTGCATATTGAAATACCCCATCACCACATTACCTTTGTTACATGCCAGTTTTAAGTCGTACTACAAATTACACCCTACATGCGGGCTACTATTTGGGGGTCTCTAGATGACACCAATTGGTGTCTTCTTGCCTTTACAATTCCTCAACATATTATACAAAATAATATAATGAATAGAATTGTTAGTGTGTATGTTGAGTGAGAGTGCCGCAGAGGTCACGGATTTCACCGGCTCCTGAATCCCCCTAATTAATGGGTGATGGTAGGTTATGTGCGTTACCCCAGCGACAGCCCGACCGCCCCCTCGCAGCACCCAACGGCCTACCGATAGCCCGTCCGACCCCTGTCAGCAGCCAACGGCGGGCCGTCCGCCCGACAGACGCCTTGCAGCACCTACGGGCGGACCAAGAGCCCGATCGACTCTGCGCAGCACCCACCGCCTGACAACCGCCCGACCGACCCCTCGCAGCACCCACCGGCGAGCCGACAGCCCGAACGACCCCTCGCAGCACCCGCAGTACAACGAAATTATTATTGTTAGTACTTTGGTGTATACTATGCAACAAAAAACACAGGGCACAATAAACCGTTGACCTGAGTTCAGTCATGACTTTGAAACTTGTCCTCGATTTCAACATTCAATGATCACGAGGGAGTTGGACAAGGTTTGATTTTTAAGCAATATTTTATCTGTTCGATTCTTCTGAGACAGTATGAAGACATTATATCCCCCATTGCCGACTTCCGGTGGCGCTATGGAGGCTTGAGTCCAGCGCCAACTAGCTCCGTGCCGAAGAAACTAAAAACGGGAGAAAATCGGGTCTTACCTGCAGCGATCGCGATCTGAACGGCTGCCTGCGTGACGTCATCAGGCGCGCTACTTTACGGTATGTCGTTACAACGTACCCCCCCCCCCCCCCCCCCCGTGTGACACAAAAAAAAGCCGTTAAAGGGAAACCGCAGATGGAAGAGGAAGGCCCTACAGAGGCCTCGGCCTCAGTTACAACGACGGCCCAGGAAGACCCTCCGAAGAAAATGAAACAGAAAAAGTCTGAAATGGAGGATCTTAAAACCTTTCTCGCTGCCGAAATGAAAACCTTTGGAGAGAATTTTAAAGAGGAAATTGACGCTTTTAAGGTAGATTTTAAAGCAGAAATGCATTCTACCGTTCAACAAATGCTGGAAATCTGGAAGAGGACGAGGGAGGAAGAGGTCAAGGATCAGATGGAAGTGCTGGAAGCCAGACTCGTTTCGGTGGAAACGAAGGTTAAAACGGAGGTGGACCCCATTCATCACGAACTTGATCAACATAGAACGGCGATAACCGAACTTGAGAAATGGGCGACTACCAGTGCGGAAACTGTAAGTCGACTCCTTACTGAAAACCAACGCCTCTCCGATATGGTGATCAAATTAAGTGATAAATGTACCGATTTGGAGGGGCGTCAAAGACGTAAGAATCTAAGAATTGTAGGGGTGAAAGAAGGAAGTGAGAGGGAAATGGGCACTCGGGATTTTGTGGCAGACCTATTACAAAAAGCCTTAAAATTGGATCACAAACCTTCACTCGGTCGAGCTCATAGAGCGCAGCGACGTCGTACACAAGATGATGCCCATCCAAGACAAATTATCGTAAAAGTGCAACTGGATCATGAATTTGACGATATAATGAAGAAAATTGTTCGAGGCGGACAGCTCCTTTTTGAAGGTGTGAGATTCAGTATTTACCGAGATTATCCGGCAGAAGTCTTCAAGATAAGAGCGCTGTTCACTGAGACAAAAAGAATAATGAAGAATGTACCTGATTTGAGATACGACTTGCTTTATCCCGCAAGACTAAGAGTCTCCTACAAGTCCAAGGAGCACTTTTTTACAGACCACGAAAAAGCACTGGAATATGCCAAAGAAGTCGGTAACATGACCATAGACTGAAGAATTTACATTACTCCTTAGGAGTCAAGGACTAACAGGACCGCCAGATCTAAAAGGACCTTTAAAGTTCTTTTAAGAGCTTTAAAGACATTCGGAAACCGAAATCGACGGAGGACATTGGATAAAACCGTGATCTTTGTATTTAAAAAAAAAATACAATACGATTTTTTGTTTGTTTACTAATCATTATTATTATCTGTATATTCATATCTAACTATATATGTAACAACTAATACTTATTAAATATCCATATTACCACTAAAATTATTAACATTAACATTTCTCATAAAAATTTAATACTGTATATGATTGATAACAATGATTAATAATTAATAGTCTTCGATTAACGTAGAAATGAATTACATACTTATATTATATAGGAAGATAACAAGAGGTAAATTAGCCTACGTCATAATAAAGTTTGACGGTTTTTCTCTTTATTTTTCTATTTAAAATTAAATTTATAGATTTAGCGAAAAAATTAATATGATATGTAGAGAATAATAACGTTGTGAATTTTTGCTGTTCTTGAACTTTTCTGCAGGGTTACGTGCTTATGTATGTATACATATGGGTATATATATATATATATATGTATATTGTGTGTGTGTGTATGTATGGGTATGTAAATAAGTTTGTTACTCCCAAAGAAGTTATTTGAATGTTAGAAATAATCTTTTTTTTTCTTCGGGCACGGAGCTGGGAATTTTTTTTTCTTACAAAGGCTACGGAAGTCTTTAGAATTCTAGCCACGTTAGTGTGGCTATCACTAACTACACTAATTGTAGATGTAGTTCTTTTTCTTTCACCCTATACTAATCAACTCTATCACTTTTTTCACTTTAAATATTTTTATAACTTAATGTTTGAATGGAAAAATAAGACTAATACAAGGAGATGTGTTCGGAAGAGCGACGTATATGATTTTAAATTCATCTATTTGAGGTTCGGGAGCAGGGTCAGGTTCTATGTGTTGTACCTTCTGCTCGGTTATAGACCACCTTAGAAACAATATGCAAGATGTTAACATGACAAGAGTGGGTCAGGGAATAACATTTTGTGGTTGGAATGTCAAGGGAATCAATGAACCAATTAAGAGAGGTAAAGTTTTGGCACATCTAAATTTAATCAAAACAGATATAATATTTCTTCAAGAAACACACCTTAAAAAGGAATCTCAACATAGACTTAAAGCTAAGTGGATCGCTGAATCATATCATTCCTCCTTTTCCCATAAGTCCAGAGGAGTTGCAATATTAATTCGTAAAGGAATACCTTTTACGAACTCTTCAACAATAGTGGATATTGATGGTAGATATATTATATTAGTTGGAGAGTTAAATGGAGAAAAAGTGATTCTTCTTAATGTTTATGGGCCTAATTTTGATAACCCCACGTTTTTTAATAAAACATTTAATAAAATTCCTGAATTTACACAATATAAATTAATAATTGGAGGAGACTTCAATTGTACATTAGATTCATACTTAGATAGATGATCAAGGCAAAAAAAAGTAAAATCTCAATCAAGTGTATTTCTAAATTCATTTATTAATACCACTAATATTAAGGATGTCTGGAGAATAGAAAACCCAACTGGACGGGAATATTCATTTTACTCACCAGTACACAAAACATACTCAAGAATAGATTATTTTTTAGTTGACTCTACGTTTATCCCATTTATTTATAATTCAAAATACCATAACATTATAATCTCAGATCACGCACCTGTAACATTCATGATTAAATTAAATGGAATGTCCGAGAAACAAGCATATTGGAGATTTAACCCACAAATTTTGAACGAAAGATCATGCCAGGAATATATTATTAAACAGATTCAAATATTTTTTGAGGTAAATGACAACCCTGACACACCTACTTCTCTTATGTGGGAAACGTTTAAAGCGTATGTTCGAGGTACATTAATTTCTGCTCAAGCATTTTATAATAAAGAGAACAGGATTAAGCAACAAACATTGGAAAGTGAAATCAAGCAACTAGATATAGAAAATGCGAGAATGCCATCTACATTAAAACATAATAAAATTGCTGTATTGAAATATAAATTAAATAAAATGTATTCAGAACAAGTAATAAAACTTTATCAAAAAACCAAACAATTACATTTTGAATTTGGAGACAAACCACAAAAACTATTAGCACGTCAGTTACGAAAAATGGAAGGGGAAAAAATAATTCATAAAATTAGAACAGAGACAGGAGAATTATTAAAAATGCCCAAGGACATAAATGATAGATTTCTCCAATACTATCATAACCTTTATTCAACTAAAACCGTAGCACAATCAGAAGGAATAGCAGATTTTTTAATAAAATGTAATTTAAAAGGTTTAGATTCAAACGATAGAGAATTATTAGAAAGGGAGATTACGATAAAGGATATTGAGGAGTCTATTGGCTCTTTAAAAAATGGTAAAGCAGTAGGACCAGATGGTTTAGGCTCCGAATTTTATTTAAAAAATTATGATTTGCTTTGCCCACGTTTACAAAGACTGTATGAGTATATCTATACTCAACAGAAACTTCCAGACACTTTAAATGAATCTATAATAACACTTATTCCTAAAGATGATAAAGATCCGGAAGACCCGGGATCATACAGAGCAATTGCACTTTTAAATACAGATCAGAAAATATTAACTAAAATACTAGCGCATAGATTAAGTACAGTGATGAATAAATTAATACACCCTGACCAAACAGGCTTTATCCAGAAACGGTACTCATATTATAATCTAAGAAGATTATTTAATATTATAAATTCCAAGAGAATTATTAATGAAGATCTAGCAATAATCTCACTTGACGCTGAAAAAGCATTTGATCAGGTCGAATGGTCTTATTTATTTTCGGTGATGGAAAATATGCAGCTAGGGGAGAAATTCTGTACATGGATAAAACTGTTATATACAAATCCCACGGCTAGAATATTTACAAACCAAAGGTTGTCATCTAAATTTAGCCTATCTAGAGGTTGTAGACAAGGATGCCCGTTATCTCCATTATTATTTGCGCTTGCTATTGAACCACTGGCAGAAAGAGTTAGGGGGCATCCGGAAATACATGGGTATAACACAAAGGACACAGTGAATACAATTTCTCTATATGCAGATGATGTATTAA
Source organism: Amblyraja radiata (assembly GCF_010909765.2). Taxonomy (NCBI): domain Eukaryota; kingdom Metazoa; phylum Chordata; class Chondrichthyes; order Rajiformes; family Rajidae; genus Amblyraja; species Amblyraja radiata. The sequence continues at coordinate 3,022,774 of NC_045991.1, forward strand.
TTTACATTACAAAACCAGAAATTAGTATTCCAAACTTATTAAAGGTAATAACCCAATTTGGTTCACTTTCAGGATACAGAATAAATTGGAATAAAAGTGAAATTATGCTAATAAGGGAACATAACAAACAGATAATACAACAATTTCCATTTAAAATAGTAAATGAAAAATTTAAATATCTAGGTATTTATGTAACTAAGATATATACATCATTATTTAAAGCAAATTTTCCCCCATTACTGAACAAACTACATAAGAATATTCAATACTGGAAAACACTTCCTATCTCAATGGTTGGCAAAACTAATGCCATAAAAATGATTTTTTTACCGCAAATATTATACCTTTTTTCAGACAATTCCGATATATCTTGCAAAAAACTTAAAAAAAAAATTGGACTCTATTGTTAATGATTTTATCTGGGATTATAAGAATCATAGGATAAACAAAAGACACTTGTGTAAATCAAAAATAAATGGAGGCTTGGTTTTCCCCAACTTTTTGTTTTATTTCTGGGCAGTTAATATTAAAAATATGAATTTCTGGTTGGAAGAAATAGATCATCAACCAGACTGGTTAAAATGGAAAAGGAAGATTGTTTACCTTTTGATATCGGTTCGATATTATTTGCTACTTCTAAATTAAACAAAAACATTTATAGGGAAAACCCTATAATATTTAGTGCTATACGAATTTGGAAACAATTAAAAAAGACATTAAAATTAGATAATTTATCACTTTTTCTTCCAATTGTGAATAATCCTTTGTTTAAGCCTTCATGGTTGGACGGGGGTTTTACACAATGGAAGAATTATGGAATTAAAAATATGGGACAACTTTACAAGGAAGGCACTTTTCTGACATTTCAGGAGTTGCAACAGCCTTATGGACTTCGAGGAAATGATTATTTCAGATATCTTCAACTTAGAGATTATGTAAAATCGAACTCTCAAAATTTTCGAATTAGAAATTCAGAAATTCTTGATGAATGTTGGAACAAACATCCTAATACAGAAAAATTAATATCTTATATATATAATATCTTATTAGACAGTGACATTCATTCGACGGACTTACACAGACAAACATGGGAAAAATAATTAAATCAAGTAATAACGAAAGATACTTGGGAAGAAAGTTTGCAACACATACATCAGTGTTCACTAAACGCCAGACATTCTCTAATACAATTTAAAGTAATACATAGGTTACATTATTCAAAAACAAAACTACATAAAATGTTTCAACATATCTCACCTATATGTGATAAATGTCGACATTTAGAAGCTACATTATCTCATATGTTTTCAAACTGTATAAAAATTAAAAAATTCTGGGTAAATATTTTCAGTATAATATCTAAAGTAACCAACACACAATTGGACCCAGATCCAAAATTAATAATACTCGGAATATTAGAATTAAATCAAACATTTAGAACAACACAAAGAAACTTTATTGATTATAGTTTAATAACAGGAAAAAAATTAATTCTAACATTTTGGAAAGGCCCTACAGCCCCCACAATCAAAATGTGGATTATAGAAATGACGGAGACCTTAAACGTGGAAAGAATCAGATTTTCCCTGTTGGACAAACAGGAATTATTCGTTGGAACATGGTCTCCTTTTATTGATTACTTAAAGGGTCAGAATAGTTCAGCACAGGAACCTGACTAGCACTCGGGCTAAAGAATGGATGACATGCTATACTCTGAAATGTACGAATATATCTCGAATGAAGTTTTTTATTTTAATACATTTTTCCATTCTTCTTTAACTATCTTTTTCCTTTATTTATTTATTTATTTATTTATAAAAAAAAATTTGTTTTGTTTGTTTTTGTTTTTGTTTTTCTTCTCTTTCTTTTCTTTCTTTACTTCATCTATCTCTTTAGTTCTATCTAGTTTAAAAAATAAAAAAAAAAGGAAGAAAAAGGCAAAAGGTATTGGAGACAATGTAATAATAATTGACTATATTATCAATTTAAAAATGTAAGACTGTAATGATATAAATAGGTTATGTACCTATCTCCAATAAAAAATATTTTCCAAAAAAAAAAAAAAAACAAAAAAAAAGTATATCCCCCATTGCCTTTGTGCTTTATAATTATTTATATGATTTGCAATTGATCCTGTATGTCTAAGTTAGTCCGGAATGGTTCCTAGTTCTGAGAAACTCTGTGTCGAGGGGCATTATTGTCGTATATGAATGAGAGGGATGAGCTATATTTTTCAGGCGCTCCGTTGTGAGTCAAAGATGTTCCAGCAAGAAGACGATTGAATCCGTCGGGTCATTCTTTCCCTCAGTTGAACAATGTGGCGGTGCTGTTGGATAAAGTGTAGTATCTACTGGTTCTCGTGGGAGGGCGGTTGTGGTTCCAGAAACTGCCGGAGATTCGGTGGACAGGAGAAGAAATCTGAGGATATACCAGGGTCACAAATGTCACATGTGGATCAGGTCACTGAGGATCCTCATCGTGTCGGGAAGTGAGGGGAGAGGGTGAGCAGATGGGATGGAGAGGACACGGATTCGTAAACCCCAGCGGCGCTGAGTGCATTTTACAATCAAAGCAAAGGGCGTTTTCACCACTTATTTGAACTGCTGCCTGAACTTAGTCTGTACGACGGCGTGTTTGTGCAGCAACTCATGGTCTGCAGCATATAGTCCAGCTCGCCACTGAGGTTGTCTGGATTATTCAAACTAGGAATTAATCCAGCCAGTCTCAGCCACACAATATATATCGCATGGAGTACCCACAACAACATGAAATTCTTCGACAAGACCAGCAGTAAAATTAGGGATTTGCTGCGGCTCTCCAACTCCGCGTCGCTGCTGGGACCCCGTAGCCTCTAAAACGTATCTGATGTTCGAAGTGTTGAAGAAAATAAGGAGGACAAATGGGATCACGGGGGTGATGAGATAATGGAGAAACTCCCCGATTCCCCAGATCAGTGAGTTTCGAACACCGGTTCTTGCCCAACAAAACCAGAGGGCATTAAATAGCAAGTACCTACCGCTCAACATAAAATACCTGAACGTATGATTTAAACAGCTCAGCACGGCAACTGTCCACAGAACCACATCCCCTGTTCTCTCGGTGCAAAAGTCTGCTTTCAGCTTCTGGCAACTAATGGCCACAAATCGATCAACTGTGAAGGTGACGGTGAACCAGACAGAACATTCTGTGGCGGCGTAAAGGCCCTGGGATTGGAGAGAGAGAGATGAGAGAGAGAGAGAAAGAGAGAGAGAGAGAGGAGAGAGAGAGAGAGGAGGGGAGAGAGAGGAGAGACAGAGAGAGACGAGAGAGAGAGAGCGAGAGAGAGAGAGAGAGAGAGAGAGAGGGAGAGAGAGAGAGGAGAGATGAGGAGAGATTATCGCTATCTCGCTCTCTCTAGCTCTCTATACGCTCTCTCTCTCTCTCTCTCTCTCTCTCTCTCTCTCTCTCTCTCTCTCTCTCTCTCTCTCTCTCACAGCGAGACGCATGCAACAAATGACGGTCGATAATGCTCAAGTATAATCGATGTAATAAAGTTGGATACCACCATGATCGTGTTCTATTAATTGAGTGACCAATAAACAGTGAGTGAGTGGGTGAGTCCAGAAGCCGTGAGTGAGTGAGTCCAGAAGCCGTGAGTGAGTCCAGAAGCCGCGAGTGAGTGATTCAACCCAGAAGCCGTCAGTGAGTGGGTGCAGACGTCATGGGTGAGTCCAGAAGCCGTGGGTTCCCGCCGGCCCGCCTAAAGACGTCCCCATCCCCACCTGCAGTCCATTCGGCCTACAACAAGAAAAGATAATTCAGCCCACGATGTCCTAGCCATCAAGAAACCGGTCCTCTCGGTCTGCAGAAGGGTCTCGACCCGAAACATTGCATATTTCCTTCGCTCCATAGGTGGTGCCGCACCCGCTGAGTTTCTCTAACATTTTTGTCTACCTTCGGCCCACAACATAGAAACATAGACATAGGCACATAGAAAATAGGTGCAGGATTAGGCCATTCGGCCCTTCGAACCTGCACAGCCATTCAATATTATCATGGCTGATCATCCAACTCATTATCAAGTACCTGCCTTCTCTCCATACCCACTTATCCCTTTAGCCACAAGGGCCACATATAACTCTTAAATATAGCCAATGAACTGACCTCAACTACCTTCTGTGGCAAAGAATTCCAGGGATTCGCCAGTCTGTGAAAAAAAAAATTCATCTCGGTCCTAAAAGATTTCCCCCTTATCGTTAATCTGTGACCTCTTGTTCTGGACCTCCCCAACATCGGGAACAATCTTCCTGCATCTAGCCTGTCCAACCCCTTAAGTATTTTGTAAGTTTCTATAAGATCCCCCCTCAATCTTCTAAATTCTAGCGAGTACAAGCCGAGTCTATCCAGTCTTTCTTCATATGAAAGTCCTGACATCCCAGGAATCAGTCTGGTGAACCTTCTCTGTACTCCCTCTATGGCAAGAATGTCTTTCCTCAGATTAGGAGACCAAAACTGTACGCAATACTCCAGGTGTGGTCTCACCAAGACCCTGTACAACTGCAGTAGAACCTCCCTGCTCCTATACTCAAATCCTTTTGCTATGAATGCTAACATACCATTCGCTTTCTTCACTGCCTGCTGCACCTGCATGCCTACTTTCAATGACTGGTGTACCATGACACCCAGGTCTCGTTGCATCTCCCCTTTTCCTAATCGGCCACCATTCAGATAATAGTCTACTTTCCTGTTTTTGCCACCAAAGTGGATAACCTCACATTTATCTACATTATACTGCATCTGCCATGCATTTGCCCACTCACCCAGCCTATCCAAGTCACCTTGCAGCCTCCTAGCATCCTCCTCACAGCTAACACTGCCCCCCAGCTTCGTGTCATCCGCAAACTTGGAGATGTTGCATTCAATTCCCTCGTCCAAATCATTAATATATATTGTAAATAGCTGGGGTCCCAGCACTGAGCCTTGCGGTACCCCACTAGTCACTGCCTGCCATTCTGAAAAGGACCCGTTTACTCCTACTCTTTGCTTCCTGTCTGCCAGCCAGTTCTCTATCCACATCAATACTGAACCCCCAATACCGTGTGCTTTAAGTTTGTATACTAATCTCTTATGTGGGACCTTGTCGAAAGCCTTCTGAAAGTCCAGATATAACACATCCACTGGTTCTCCCTTATCCACTCTACTAGTTACATCCTCGAAAATTCTATAAGATTCGTCAGACATGATTTACCTTTCATAAATCCATGCTGACTTTGTCCAATGATTTCACACTTTCCATATGTGCTGCTATCCCATCTTTAATAACTGATTCTAGCCGTTTCCCCACTACCGACGTTCGACTAACTGGTCTGTAATTCCCCGTTTTCTCTCTCCCTCCCTTTTTAAAAAGTGGGGTTACATTAGCTACCCTCCAATCCTCAGGGAACTACTCCAGAATCTAAAGAGTTTTGAAAAATTATCACTAATGCATCCACTATTCTGGGGCACCTTCCTTAAGTACTCTGGGATGCAGCCTATCTGGCCCTGGGGATTTATCGGCCTTTAATCCATCCAATTGACCTAACACCACTTCCCGGTTAACCTGGATTTCACTCAGTTCCTCCATCTCATTTGACCCCCAGTCCCCTGCTATTTCCGGCAGATTATTTATGTCTTCCACATTGAAGACAGAACCAAAGTAGTTATTCAATTGGTCTGCCATGTCCTTGTTTCCCATGATCAATTCACCTGTTCTGACTGCAAGGGACCTACATTTGTGTTAACTAATCTTTTTCTCTTCACATATCTATAAAAAGGTTTGCAGTCATTTTTTATGTTCCCTGCCAGTTTTCTTTCAAAATCTATTTTCCCTTTCCAAATTAAGCCCTTTGTCCTCCTCTGCTGGACTCCCAGAATTTATCCCAGTCCTCTGGTAGGCTGTTTTTTCTGGCTAATTTGTATGCTGCATCTTTTGTTTTGATACTATCCCTGATTTCCCTTGTTATCCACGGATGCACTACCTTCCCTGATTTATTATTTTTCCAAACTGGGAGGAGCAGTTGTTGTGGTTCATCCATGCAGTCTTTAAATGCCTTCCATTGTATAACCATCGTCAACCCTTTAAGAATCAATTGCCAGTCTATCTTGTCCAATTCACGTCTCGTATCCTCAAAGTTACGTGTCTTTAAGTTCAGAACCCTTGTTTCGGAATTAATTATGTCACTCTCCATCCTAATGAATTCGACCATATTATGGTCACTCTTGCCCAAGGGGCCACGCACAACAATACTGCTAACTAACCCTTCCTCATTACTCAATACCCAGTCTAGAATAGCCTGCTCTCTCGTTGGTTCCTCTACATGTTGGTTTAGAAAACTATCCCGCATACATTCCAAGGAATCCTCTTCCTCAGCACCCCTGCCAATTTGATTCACCCAATCTATATGAAGATTGAAGTCACCCATTATGACTGTTTTACCTTTGTTGCACGCATTTCTAATTTCCTTTTTGATGCCATCCCCAACTCCACTACTACTGTTAGGTGGCCTGTACACAACTCCCACGAGCGTTTTCTGCCCCTTAGTATTTCGCAGCTCTACCCATATTGATTCCACATCCTCCAAGCTAATGTTCTTCCTTTCTATTGCGTTAATCTCCTCTCTAACCAGCAACGCTACCCCACCTCCTTTTTATTTCTATCTATCCCTGCTGAATATTGAATATCCCTGGATGTTCAGCTCGCAGCCTTGGTCACCCTGGAGCCATGTCTCCGTGATCCCAACTATATCATAATCATTAATAGCTATCTGCAAATTCAATTCATCCACCTTATTACGAATGCTCCTTGCATTGAAACACAAAGCCTCCAGGCTTGTTTTTAAAATACTCTTACCCCTTATGTTGAAAAGTGGCCCTTTTTGATTTTTGCCCAGGATTTGTTCGCCTGCCACTTTTACTTTTCACCTTGCTACCTATTGTTTCTACCCTCATATTACACCCTCTGTCTCTCTGCTCACACAGTTAAGAAATCCTTTCACTTTAAATCCATCCTCGTCTATCTCATTTGACACCCCATCCCCCTTATTCAGTTTAAAACCACCCGTGTAGCAGTGGCAAACCTGCCTGCCAGAATGCTGGTCCCCCACCAGTTAAGATGCAATACGTCCCTTTTGTACAGTCCCCCTTACTCCAAAACTGATCCCAGTGATCTGAGAATATAAATCCCTGCTCCGTGCACCAGATCCTCAGCCACACATTCAGGTCCAGAATTCCCCTGTTCCTGCTCTCGCCACTACGCGGAACTAGAAGCAAACCGGAGGTAACAACCCTGGAGGTCCTGATTTACAGCATTTTTCAGAGCTCTCTAAAGTCACGCTGCAGAATATTCATCCCCTTCTTTCCGACATCGCTTGTGCCGACATGCACTACCACTTCCGGCTGTTCACCTTCGCCCTTGATGATTTTCTGCACTCTGTCCGTGAAATCCTGGATCCTGGCACCAGGAAGGCAGCACACCATCCTCGCATCCCGTCTGTTGCCGCAGAAACCCCTGTCCGTACCTCTTACAATGGTGTCTCCCACTACAATGGCGTTGCCTGACGCTGGCTTCCTTGGTTTTGGCTCAACAGCCCTTTTTGCTTCCCCAACTGCAGGGTGCCTCCCCCCTAAACAGACACTCAGGCCTATAACACCTGTACAACTCCAAGAAGTGTCCATTCGGTCCACAATGTCCATACTAGCTCTCTGGAAACCAGTCGCTTTGACCCACAACATGCGTAATAGCCATCCAGAATGAATCCTTTCCCGGCACCAGGAACCCCCCCCCCCCCCCCTCCCACCTCCGCCGCCTATAGCCATTCGCATCCACGGCTACAGGATGCTCCGGCCGACTCCGCCCGAAGCCGTCGCCTCTTGCTGTCCCGGCTGCAGAAGTTTCAACCCCCCTTACCGACCGGCCCCCGCCTGAAGCAGTCCCTGTCGCAAACTGCATGACGTTTCCCAGTCCCTCCCCCACCTAACCGTCCCCCACATGAACCCGTCACCTTCGCCCGGCTACATATTTCTCTCCCCACTCCCACCGATCCCTCACAGCCCCCGCCTGAAATAATCCTCGTACACCGGCTGCAGGACGCTTCCCCCTCGTGAAACCGACCCACAGCACCAACTGCAGGATGCCTCCCGCCAAGAAAAGACACTCTGGCTTACAATATCCATACTAGCCCTCTGGAAACCAGTCCCTTGGGCCCGCAACAACCGAACTAGCCCCCCAAATACACCGCCTTTAAACGGCCACCTTTCGAAACCTTCCTTCTCCCCCGGCTGCAGGAACTTTCCCCCACCGAGCGGCCCCCAACAGCTCCCACGTAAAGCCGTCTGCCTTCCTCCGGCTGCAGAACGCTCTCCCGATTTCAACGAACCGCCCCCTCATCAAACCGTATCCCTACACCTTTGCCTGTGTGTGAATGTGTGTGAATGTGTGTGAGTGATTGGTGGTGGTCGGAGGGGCCGTAGGCGCAGATTGGCAGCCACGCTTCCGTCAGTCTGCCCCAGGGCAGCTGTGGCTACAGAAGTAGCTTACCACCACCGAGTGTGACTGAGGAGTGAATGAATAATGCGATGTAAAGCGCCTTGAGTATTAGAAAGGCGCTATATAAATCCCATCCATTATTATTATTATTACCTAGGCTGCAAGACACTCATCCACCAGGCAGCCCCGCCAGAAGACGTCCCACAATCCCAGCCGCAGGACGCTTTATCCCACCGGGCCCAGACCGGCGCCCCTTGAAATCACCCCCTCCCCCGGTTGCAGAACGCTTCAACCGCCTGAAGCTGTCCTCTTCCGCCAGCTGCAAGACGGTACTCAGCTACTCAGTACTCAGACAAAGTACTTAGTCCGCATGTCTGGAATGAAGTAATATGCGACATTTCGGGTCGAGACCATTCTGCAGACTGGTGAGGGATAAGGGAAGCGAGATATAGACGGTGATGTAGAGAGATAACATATGTGAAAGATATGCAAATAGATAACGATGATCAAGGAAACAGGCGATTGCAAGCTGTATTTTGGGGTGAAATTGAGAAGGTGCTCGTGGGGGTGGGGGAAGGATAGATATACCTCTGTGGTGCAAGCTGCCCAAGCGAAATATGAGATGATGTTCCTTCAACTTGCGTTTAACCTCACCCTGACAATGGACAATATCGAGGACGGAAATATCTGTGTCGAAATGGGAAGGATAATTGGTAAAATTCCTGTCCTGCAACCGGGAGACCAGGTTCGATCAGGCGGGCAGAGCAATGGTGTTCCGCGAAACGATCGCTCAGTCTACCTTTCGTCTCTCAGAAACATCAGAGTCCACATCTTATTTAACGGATATGTTAGATTAGGTTGGAGGAGATGCAAGTAAACTACTGTCTAACTAGAAAGAACTGTTGGAGTCCCTAGAGAGAGTCGAGGAAGGAGGTAGAGCAACAGGTGTGGCATATCTGCGGTTGTTGGGGAAGGTAGCTAGGGATGGGATGGTTTGGATGGGAAGGGATGAGTTAAGCAGGGAGTTGCAGAGAGAACGATGTCTGCGGAAGGCGGAAAGGGGTAGAGATGGGAAATGTGGCTGGTGGTGCGATCCCGTTGCAGGTGTTATATGTAGTATGCAACAGCTGATGGGGTGGAACTTCTTCCCCAGCTGCAAGTTACCCTGAAAACGCAGAAGATGCACCTGCCGCTCCACATCACTTCTATATCTATTGTTACCCTTATCCCAAACCATTCTAAAGAAGGATCTGGACCCATTCATTCTCTCCAGAGATGCTGCCTGTCCCACTGAATTACTCCAGTTTTTTTGTGTCTATCTTCTGCTTAAACCAGCATCTGCACGGCCTTCTTACACGAGCCGTCATGGATCTCCGGTTGTTATGCACATTAACACACCTTCCTATTCCCATGCTGACCTTTGTGTCATATAACCATATAATCATATAACAATTACACAGCACGGAAACAGGCCATCTCGGCCCTACAAGTCCGTGCCGAACAATTATTTTCCCCAAGTCCCATCTACCTGCACTCAGACCATAACCCTCCATTCCTTTCCCATCCATATACCTATCCAATTTATTTTTAAATGATAAAATCGAACCTGCCTCCACCACTTCCATTGGAAGCTCATTCCACACAGCTACCACTCTCTGAGTTAAGAAGTTCCCCCTCATGTTACCCCTAAACTTCTGTCCCTTAATTCTGAAGTCATGTACTCTTGATTGAATCTTCCCTAATCTCAATGGGAAAATCTTGTCACGTCAACTCTGTCTATCCCTCTCATCATTTTAAAGATGCGCCCTCTATTGCCCGAATGAGGCCAGAGCAAACTGGAGGACCAGCGACTGATGTTTCGCTTCGGCGGCTGACAACCCGCCTGAATGAGCATTGAATTCACTAATTTTAAATAATCTTTAATAAAAAAAAACATTACTTGGCACGTTTTGTCCGGCCCTTCTTCCAGCTTTCTTCCCAGCCCGTGCCATCAGTGTAAAGAAGGGTCCCGAATGAAACTTCGCCTAACATGTTCACCTGGACGCACATTTATTCAAGTTCACGTTCAATTCAAGTTGAAGTTCGCGTTTATTCTCATTTAAACAATTAAGTTACAGTGAAATTTGAGTTACCATGCAGCAAAGCAACAATGCACACAGCCACGTGAAATATAAACACTTTGTAACGTTTTTTTTCTAAACCAGCATCTACAGCTCCTCGTTTCTACACCACGAAGAGAGATAAATATACAAACATGTCTACTGTCAGTTCTATTATGTTATAATGTCTATTACATTTTAATTTAATAAGGTTTGCTTGGTGTTGGTTAAGAGCCACGAGCGGGATTTGATTCAGGAAATTATGGATGTTATGGGCAATTTTGTGCTATCTTTAAATTAACAGTTTACATAATGGGGAGGCATGATGGGAAAATATGGCAACATAGTGAAGGTAGCTTAAAGGTCAGGATTGGAGTGGAAATAAATAAACTGAAGAAGTGTTTAATGAGCAAGGCATGTGTATCTGGGGCAAAACGAATAGAAGGCTGAAAAGTACACGGGGGGGGGGGGGGGACACAACTGACAATACATTAAGATGAATTTTGCATTACGCCCATTTGTCAGACAGATTGAAGAATAATTTTACGAATAACAGGAAACAAATTTGGGAGAGCAAGGAACAAGACAAAACAAGAAAGACGACATAAAAATGTTCATCACAGAAGAACCATAACAAAATTGTAAATTCCGCATGTAGCCATTAATTCCCGTAACCTAAAAAGGGAGTAGTAAGTGCAGTGAGTCAATGAAACGCCTTGGGTCCTCTCTAACTGATTCCCAGTATATGGTGTTAAGGCATTGTATAACCGACTGTTTTATGAAACCTATCTAAACTAGACGATATTTTGTCTGTGTGCTCTCATGATTTGAGCAGTAATTTACAGGGCGACTGGGCCTCGTGAAGTTTTTAGGTAGACAAAAATGCTGGAGAAACACAGCGGGTGAGGCAACATTTATGGAGCGAAGGAGATAGGCAACATTTCGGGTCCAGACCCTTCTTCAGACCTCACGTGAGTGTCAGATTTAGGGTGGAGGTCAAACACACAATTCAACAGAACGAGTGATTTTGAGTGTTTTATGGCTCCGTGACCACCCATGTTACACAAGAGAGTTGTCTAAATCCGCAACAATAAGGTCCAGCAGTCATGTCGATTCAAATCACCACGGGATCTCCAACAACGTTACATGTTATTCCTTCTCAATCCCAACCCCACCCGTCGTACCAGCCGCAAAGCCGTATTGTTGACGTACAATGTACACATTCTCACCCAGCAAACAGCTAACAATGTCCTATTTCCTCTATCATCGTTACGTTTTTTTCATAACTTTCAATCATTTATTCTATAGCTCTCCATATCATCTCTATCTCTCTTTTCCCTTTCCCCTGGCGCTCAGTCTGAAGAAGGGTCTTGACCCGAAACGTCACCTATTCCTTTTCACCAAAGATGATGTCTAACCCGCTGAGATTCTCCAGCTTTTTGTATCTCTATACGTTATTAAAGCAGGTTGATGAACAGGTCGAAAGTGACAAGGATATGAAAAAGATGCTCGATCCGGAGGTTAAATCTCAAAAGAGCCCGATCAGTGACGACGCAGAAAGCATGAACTTTAGTCGAACAGTTGATTTGAGACGCCGGCAGTTTCTAACATCCGTGAGGGAAAATCTGTTCCACCTGCAATCAAACTGTAGTCTCGCGTCCGCTGCCCTTGTCAATGACGGGGAAGTATTCAGCTCATTGGTAAGTTCACGAGTGGTCATACAACATCGGAATGTTTGGTGTCTAAAAATAACTGCTCAGATGTGTACACACAATATCAATGTTGTATCATTGCAAGAGAAACACTGCGTTTCAATTTATGTTTCAATTAATCAATGTCACTGCTTCTCTATATTGATTTCTCACCGCACGTGAGCCCCAAACCTGGTCGATGGAGTCGAATATACTTAATCTTATTTAATGCACATTATGAGCCCTCACCTGCTGAGTTGTTTTAAGCTGCTGATAAACCGTCGACCAGGGGTCAGTCCTGACTTTGATAACTTGTCTTCGTTTTTAACAATTTTTATTTATTTTTTAATCTGTTTGATTCTTTTGAGATAATTGATTTGAGGTGAACCGATGTTATGAAATGCTCTGTGACAGTGTATAAAGACACTTTATGCCGGATTTCCTTTGGGCTTCATAATATTTATATTATTTTCAATTGAGCCTGAATGTGTAATTTAGTTCGGAATGGTTCTTAGTTTTGAAGAACTCTGTTGGGGCGCATTATTGTCGGAGATGAGTGAGAGTAAGTCAAAGATGTTCCTGCAAGAAGACGATTGAATCGGTCGGATCATTCGTTTTCTTAGTAGAACAAACTGGCGGTGCTGTTGGTGAAAGTGTGGTAATGGGGACGGTGCTGTTGGTGAAAGTGTGGCAATGGGGACGGTGCTGTTGGTGAAAGTGTGGTAATGGGGACGGTGCTGTTGGTGAAAGTGTGGCAATGGGGGCGCTGCTGGTTCTCGTGTGAGTGTGGTTGTGTGTCCAGAAACTACCGGAGTTTCGGTGGGGCAGGAGAAGAGATTCTCGTGGCGGAATCGGGGGACATACCAGCGTCACAAGGCTAATCTGTGTACCAGGTCACTGAGGATCCTCAGCGTGTCGGGGAGTGCGGGGGGAGGGTGAGCAGATGGGATGGAGCGGGCACCGATTCCTGGAACCAGCGGCGCTGAAAGCATTTTACAATCAGAGTAAAGGGCGATTTCACAACTTCTTTGAACTGCTGCCTGAACTTAGTCTGGGTGACGGCGTAAAGGGCAGTATTTGTGCAGCAACTCATGATCTGCAGGATGTACGCCAGTTCTCCGATGGCGGATACCGGATAGTTCCAGCTAGGAATTAATCCAGCCAGTCGGAACCACATAACACATATCGTATGGAGCGCCCACAACACTATGAAATTCCCCGAGATGACCAACAGTAAAATGAGGGATTTCCTGCGGCTCTCCATCTCCGGGTCTCTCCCACTCTCTCCACTGCTGGGACCCCGGAGTCTGCTGCGGGCTCTGCTCGCCACTAACACGTATCTGATGGTCGAAGTGTTCAACAAAACAATGAGGATAAATGGGATCACGGGGGTGATGAGATATTGGAGAAACTCCCCGATCCCCCAGACCAGTGAGGTTCGAACACCTCGTCTTGCCCAACAAAACCAGGGGGCATTAAATAGCAAGTACATACTGCTCAACATAAAATACCAGAACGTGTTCTTTAAACAGCTCAGCACGGTCACTGTTCCCAGAACCACATGCGATGTTCTCTCGGTGCAATAGTCTGTTTTCAACTTCTGGCAACAAATGGCCACAAATCGATCAAAGGTGAAGGTGACGGTGAACCAGACAGAACAGTCGGTGACGGCGTAAAGCAAGACGGCGTGGATATTACACATCGGGACTTTGAACAGGAAAGTAAACGCTTCCCAGTACGCAATCGGAATCTGCCTCAGTATCAGGTCGAAAATAATGACCAGTAGATCGGCCGTTGCCATGGCGATCAGGTAGCTAGTGACACCTGTGGAGAGACCACACTTTCCCCGGGACAGGACCACAATCGTCAGCGTGTTCACTATGAGGAGGGAAATAAACAGACATATGACAGCGGACAAATCAAAAACTCGGCCTATTCGGCGAGGGGCGAATCAAATGCTAATAAAGGGGGAGGATTGACTGCATTTTATTGTCTTCCAACAGTGATGAATCCGGATTTCACCGTGGTGGATGTTTATGTTAAATTATATTGTGCATTATGTTCTTTTTACTCGTATGGCTGTATGGTAACTCAAATATCACTGCACCCATTGGTGCACGTGGCAAAAAAATGTGTACTTGAACCTGGACAGTTTCGATAGCTGCATATAGATCGCCAGGCGCACGGCAGCAGCGAATTACAGCAGGACAGTGAATTACAGAAAATGGAATGGCGTTAACGATTGTTTCCCGTTTTAATAACATTGGCTGTGGACATGGTAGCAATGTAAAACTAAACTGAATAAAGGGTAAGCAACACGGTGATAAACAGCGTGAAACCTATGATCCGCACAATCAGCACATTACCCCTTACTCAGTCGAAGATTGTATAGATAGAACATGATTGTCCGATCTAAAGACCCCGGACCCCGATACCGGACCCCGTAACCGACGCTTCTCATCTAATTTTGCATGGGAATTTAGACAGGTACTTACCTGGAAGAGCTACAAGAGCTAGGATGGGATAAAAGACAGGCTGAATATTCCTGAATAACATATAGATCCGCATACTTAAGGTGTGCAAAGAACTAAAAATATCGTCAACCGAAAAGAAGAAACTCTTCTCCATCGCAGTAACGTCATAGTCTACCGTTTTCAGAGAACGAACCATTTGTGTAACACTGCACTCACTGTTCCTCGATTGCTCTCGGTAACAATTACTTTATTTTCTAATATTCTCGGATGCCAAACCACCCATCTAACATCCCACTTTATTGTTCACAGATTCACAATGGTGTTCTCGGTCTGTGGAGCTGCTGCTCCGTGTCGGTGACGGAAGCGGTGCTCTCACTAAAACACTCGTATCCCATCAACAGGAATCGTTTTTATTGGAACTGGGAAACCCCCGGTGACACAACCGGGCTCCGTGCGGACTGACGTTAATTACACTCACTGAACAAACATCTACTGTTAACTCTTTTGTGTCCGGGCACTAAGTGCCTCACGCAAAGGGTAGCAGTCATCATGTGTGATGATATCCATTATGTATGTTCTGTCGAGTGGACTGTTGGTGCCAAGGAGCAATCTGCGGGGTTGATATAATTCGCACCATCTCTCCGCAAACTCAATATTCGTGAGCAGTAGTCTGACATCGGAATGTTCAGATTAATAGTTTCCATGGACGAATGCATGGAAATGGAATTTCGGGAACATTGAATGTAATCTGACATGTTGATATGGAGGACAGGCATTAGACAATAGCCAACAGGCAATAGGCAATAGGTGCAGGACTAGGCAATTTGGCCCTTCGAGCCAGCACCGCCATTCAAAGTGATCATGGCTGATCATCCCCAATCAGTACCCCGTTCCTGCCTTTTCCCCATATCCCCTGACTCCGCTATATTTAAGAGCCTAATCTAGCTCTCTCTTGAAAGCATCCAGAGAACCGGCCTCCACTGAGGGAGATAATTACACACACTCAAAATTATCTGTGAGAAAAAATGTGTTTCCTCGTCTCCGTTGTAAATGGCTTACCCCTTATTATTAAACTGTGTCCCCTGGTTCTGGACTCCCCCAACATCGGGAACATGTGTCCTGCCTCCAGCTAGATTAGAACATTAAACGAACCGACAGGCACCATTAGTTATATTTATATAATAGAATTGGGGCCCAGCCAACCACTCAGTAAAAAAGGCATCCATCAAATCGCTTTAAAAATACTTTCGTCTCAACCAAAACCTATGTCCCCTTGAAGTTGATACCCAGACCAGGGAGGAAAAAAGGTTGATGTATGCTCTCTCCGGCCCTCGTAATCGTATACACTTATTTCCGTTGACCTCTCAACGTCACTGGCTGCATGCGAAAATGTCACGTTACTCCAATCTCAAGAGTCATATGTACAGAAAACGCAATAATTGATTTTACTTGCAGCAGCATAACACATCCGTAAACTATATTAGGGCATATCCAAAGCACGAAGTCTCAAGTCCAACAAAGGCATTTTGTAGCTCGTAGGTTGGTCCGTGTTTGTGATGGTCAAGAGCCCTATTGTTTTTGATAATAAAATGGAAGCAAATATGGGGTGATCACAGTTTGAAGACTCCGATACCGTTTTTCGGAGATTGGAGCGTGGCCAGGGTTCTAGATGACGCAAGTTGTCGTTTCATGATACAGCCTCCTGTAGATCCCTTAGATGGCGGAGTGTTCAATCCCCATGATGGTCCGATCAATGTAGACGTTTTGTAATTTCCCTCGTTACCTCTGGTTTCTAGCAATCCCGAGTGATCCACCGTTGACTCCGAAGGCCCTGCCTTCGTTTGACTTCCAGAAATGCATCAGCTCGCACTTATCTACGTTGAGCCTATTATCCATTCCTCATCCCACTCGGCCGTCTGATGCAGTCTGAAACAATTTTTGATATACATATAACCATATAACCATATAACAATTACAGCACGGAAACAGGCCATCTCGACCCCTCTAGTCCGTGCCGAACACATAATCTCCCCTAGTCCCATATACCTGCGCTCAGACCATAACCCTCCATTCCTTTCCCATCCATATAACTATCCAATTTATTTTTAAATGATAAAAACGAACCTGCCTCCACCACCTTCACTGGAAGCTCATTCCACACAGCTACCACTCTCTGAGTAAAGAAGTTCCCCCTCATGTTACCCCTAAACTTCAGTCCCTTAATTCTCAAGTCATGTCCCCTTGTTTGAATCTTCCCTACTCTCAGTGGGAAAAGCTTTTCCACGTCAACTCTGTCTATCCCTCTCATCATTTTAAAAACCTCTATCAAGTCCCCCCTTAACCTTCTGCGCTCCAAAGAATAAAGCCCTAACTTGTTCAACCTTTCTCTGTAACTTAGTTGCTGAAACCCAGGCAACATTCTAGTAAATCTCCTCTGTACTCTCTCTATTTTGTTGACATCCTTCCTATAATTAGGCGACCAAAATTGTACACCATACTCCAGAATTGGCCTCACCAATGCCTTGTACAATTTTAACATTACATCCCAACTTCTATACTCAATGCTCTGATTTATAAAGGCCAGCACACCAAAAGCTTTCTTTACCACCCTATCTACATGAGATTCCACTTTCATGGAACTGTGCACAGTTATTCCCAGATCCCTCTGTTCATCTACATTCTTCAATTCCCTACCATTTACCATGTACTTCCTATTTTGATTTGTCCTGCCAAGATGTAGCACCTCACACTTATCAGCATTAAACTCCATCTGCCATCTTTCAGCCCACTCTTCCAACTGGCATAAATCTCTCTGTAGACTTTGAAACTCTACTTCATTACCCGCAACCCCACCTATCTTAGTATCATCTGCATACTTACTAATCCAATTTACCACACCATCGTCCAGATCATTGATGTACATGACAAACAACAGTGGACCCAACACAGATCCCTGTGGCACCCCACTCGTCACTGGCCTCCAACCTGACAAACAACCATCCACCATTACTCTCTGGCATCTCCCATTCAGCCACTGTTGAATCCATCTTGCTACTCCACCATTAATATCCAACCATTGAACCTTCTTAACCAACCTTCCATGAGGAACATTGTCAAAGGCCTTACTGAAGTCCATATACACAACATCCACTGCTTTACCCTCATCAATTTCCCGAGTAACATCTTCAAAAAATTCAAGAAGATTAGTTAAACATGACCTTCCAGGCACAAATCCATGTTGACTGTTCCTAATCAGACCCTGTTTATCCAGATGCTTATATATATTATCTCTAAGTATTCTTTCCATTAATTTGCCCACCACTGACGTCAAACTAACAGGTCTATAATTGCTAGGTTTACTCTTAGACCCCTTTTTAAACAATGGAACAACATGCGCAGTACGCCAATCCTCCGGCACTATTCCCGTTTCTAATGACATTTGAAATATTTCTGCCGTAGCCCCTGCTATTTCTACACTAACTTCCCTCAATGTCCTAGGGAATATCCTGTCCGGACCTGGAGACTTATCCACTTTTATATTTCTCAAAAGTGTCAGTACTACATCTGCACTGATTACAGCATCACGCTGTCAGAAGGAGCACACGATGTCAGGATCGAACTCGGGTATTTTGCGCTTTAAGTTAGCAACGCTACCACGGCGCCGCTATGCCGCCCCAAGGTTCATTTGGTATATTTTACTATTTATTGTGGAGAGTACGTTTATTGCCTGTTTTTCTATTAGTGTTCTACTTATTAAGCCACTCATTCAGACAATCGGTAATAACGGACACCATCTTCCCCCGTGTGGTCCGCCCGAGACAGCATTTACTTTATCACCAACATCCTGTCCCGGACCAACCACATTGAAGCCACGGCCTAGAAATCACAGCAATGCCGCTTCTTCCTCAGAAGGAAATTCGACATATCTCCAGTGACTCTCACAAACTTCTCCGCGATGTCAGTGTGCATCACATCTTAGTTTTGCACCAGCTCTGCCTAAGACCACATGAATTGCAGAGAGTTCGAAACATAGAAACATACAAAATAGGTTCAGGAGTAGGCCATTCGGCTCTTCGAGTCTGCACCGCCATTCAATACGATCATGGCTGATCATCCAACTCAGTATCCTGTACCTGCGTTCTCTCCATACTTTTAGCCACGAGGGCCACATCTAACTCCCTCTCGAATATAGCCAATTAATTGGCCTCAACTACCTTCTGTGGCAGAGAATTCCAGAGATTCACCACTATCTGTGTGAAAAATGTTTTTCTCATCTCGGTCCTTAAAGACTCCCCCCTTATCCTTAACCTGTGACCCCCTTGTTCTGGACTTTCCCAACATCGGGAACAATCTTCCTGCATCCAGCCTGTCCAATCCCTTAAGATGTCTGTAAGTGTCTATACGATCCCCCCTCAATCTTCTAAATTCTAGCGAGTACAAACCGAGTCTTCTCGTCTTGTGGAGAATTGTGGATGTAGCCCAATCCATTACATAAAATAGCCTTCCAATCCCCCCAACCCCAGTTCCATTTACATTCACGCTGCTCCAGGAAAGTAGACAACTGACCACTCACTCTATCGCCCTTCCCTTTTGTACCCTCCCCTATTCGGAAAAGGATACAAAATCTTAACCATATAACCATATAACAATTACAGCACGGAAACAGGCCTTCTCAGCCCTTCAAGTCTGTGCCGGACATTTGTTTTCCCCTACTCCCATCTACCTGCTCTCAGACCATAACCCTCCATTCCTTTCCCGTCCATATACCAATCCAATTTATTCTTAAATGATAAAACAGATATCACTATAGGGAATAGGGAATATTCAAACAAGAGGACATGACTTGAGAATTAAGGGACATAGGTTTAGGGGTAACATGAGGGGAAACGTCTTTACTTAGAGAGTGGTAGCTGTGTGGAATGAGCTTCCAGTGGAAGTGGTGGAGGCAGGTTCGATTTTATCATTTAAAAATGAATCGGATTGTTATATGGACGGGAAAGGAATGGAAGGTTATGGTCTGAGTGCAGGTAGATGGGACTAGGGGAGAATAAGTGTTCTGCACGGACTAGAAGGGCCGAGATGGCCTGTTTCCGTGCTGTAATGGTTATATGGTTACATGGTTATATGGTATTGGGGGTAGGGTGTTGATATGGATAGAAAATTGGTTGGCAGACAGGAAGCAAAATGTAGGAGTGATCGTGTCCAATTCAGAATGGCGGGCAGTGACGAGTGGAGTGCCGCAAGGCTCGGTGTTTGGGCCGCAACTGTTTAACATATATATTATTGATTTGGAAGAGGGAATTAGGAGCATCTCTAGCACGTTTGCGGATAACACAAAGCTGGCGGCAGTGTGAACTGTGAAGAGGATATTAGGAGGCTCCAGGGTGAGCTGGACTGGTTGAGTGAGTGGGCAAATGCGTGGCAGATGCAGTATAATATGTGAGGGTATCCACTTTGGCGGTAAAAACAAGGGGGCAGAATATTATCTGAATGGGGTTAGGATAGATAAGGGAGAGGTGCAGCGAGACCTGGGTGTCCTTGTCCACCGGTCACTGAAAGTTGGCGTGCAGATGCAGCAGGCAGTGAAGAAAGCTAATGGAATGTTGGCCTTCGTAACAAGATAATTTCAGTATAGGAAAAAAGAGATTCTTCTGCAGTTGTATAGGGTTCTGTTACGATCACATCTGGAGTATTGTGTCCAGTTTTGGTGTCCTAATTTGACGAAGAACATCCTTGTGATTGAGGCAGTGCAGCGTATGTTCACGAGATTGATCCCTGGGATGGCGGGACTGTCATGTGAGGAAAGATTGAAAAGACTAGGCTTGTACTCACTGGAGTTTAGAAGGATGAAGGGGATATCTTATAGAAACATCTATAATTATAAAAGGACTGGGAAGGCTAGGTGCAGGAAAATATTTCACCATGTTCGGCGAGTGAAGAACCAGGGTCCACCGAAATAGAATAAAGTTAAGCCCACTTTTTCACCCAGAGAGTTGTGAATTTGTGGAATTCCCCGCCACAGAGGGAAGTGGAGCCCAAATCTCTGGATGGATTTAAGAGTGAGTTAGATAGAGCTCTGAGGGCTAGAGGAATCAATGGATATGGGGAGAAGGCAGGCACGGGTTATTGATTGGGGACGATCGGACATGATCACAATGACCGGCGGTTCTGGCTCGAAGGGCCGAATGGCCTCCTTCTACACCTATGTTCTATGTTTCTATGTTTCACGCTTTATGACTCTCTACGGCATTTCTGTGGCGTAGTGGAGGAGTGATGTCCTGTGGGAAGGGACCTTCAAGCAATCTCTTCCCTATCTCTGCAAACGTATTCTGGCTCCGACACTAATCCTGGTATCTGCATCCCACACGGCACCTAAAGCCCACCCTGTCTGTAACCGCCCCTGGCCCTCACACCATCCTTGTCTCTGTAACCCCCTCCGGCTCTTACACCTATCTCTGTACGTTAAAACCCCACCTCGGCTCCAACACTCCTCCGCTTCTCGCTAACCACCTCCCGCCCTTACATCCACTAACCCCCTCTGCACTTACACTCATCCCAGTCTCTATAAAACCCTCTAGCCCCCTAACCCCCCCCCCCCCCTTGTCTCTATGAACCACCTGTCCCCGGCACCTACGGCACCTACACCCCTCCCAATCGCTGTAACCCTCCGGCTCCTACACACCTCCCTGTGTCTATAACCCACTCCACGCCAACACTCCTCCCCATCTCTGAAACCCATTCTGGCCCCTAAACCCTCTCTGTCTCTGCAACCACTGTCACTCCCTACAACGCTGTCAGTTTCCGTAACCTTCTACGGCTAATTCATCTCTCCCTATCTTAATTTGCTTCTGCGTTTTTACTGTCAAGTGTACAAACGTTGTGTTGCGTGCGTGCTGTCGAGCCAAATAATACAATGCATGTGTGCAACATGTATTACAATAGAGAAAGGAATCAGTGAAGACTATAACGTTACAGTTGCCCACCCTATGTAACTCACTGTGCCCCTTACACACACCCCTGTTTCTGTAACCCCGACGACCCCTTCAACCCTTTCGGTTTCTGTAACAACCTCTAGCCCCAACATCCCTCCCTGGTTATGTAACAGCTTGTTTTACCTAGGGTAGGGGAATCAAGAACCCGATGACAAGTGTAAGAATTGAAAGGTTAACGATTAAATAGATACTTGAGTAGCCACTTCTTCACTCACTGAGTTCTGGGTATATTGAAGGAGATGCCGGAGGTGATACTTTCATTTACAAAGCATTTAAAATACATCCGGACAGGTATATGCAAGGAAAGGTTGATAGTGATATGGACCAAACAAGGGTTAATGGGACTAGCTTAGATAGGGCACGTTGATTTGCATTGAAGGCCTGAGTCCAAAATACGGCTCCGTTCGTGCACAACAGATTCCCGGCCAAAGTTCTTGACTAAACAAGGATTTCTAAAGCCGATGGGTGGTATATTATCGGAGTTAAGTTATCTTGGTTGCCACCATCACAACATGCACACACTCACATACATTACCAGCTTCAGTGTAAATACAGCGATATTTCTGACAGTATTCCAGATCGCCTCTGACATTGATCAGGAATCATTGCGGAAGATGTCAAACACAATCCTCTTGGTTTGGGGAATGTGGCTACTGACACATTCGCTCACTGGCGGCTACGTACAAATTGTCGGTGACTGTTGGCACATGCATATGTCACAGTCCCTCGTCAGTGGGCGTTGGGAGGCGATTGGTTTAGAGCTCACCTCTTCTGCGGTCACAATCATAGAAAGGAGAGAAA
This sequence comes from Amblyraja radiata, assembly GCF_010909765.2. NCBI lineage: Eukaryota > Metazoa > Chordata > Chondrichthyes > Rajiformes > Rajidae > Amblyraja > Amblyraja radiata. Next base: position 3,045,334 of record NC_045991.1, read on the forward strand.
TTATGAAACTGTATTCGACTTCCGACATGTGATAGCAATAGTGCGTTTGCGAAAGTCGCAGAGAGTAGAATTGAACGTGCATATTATAGGCTCTACTAGTATGAGCAGTTTCGCTCTATGCGTCAGTGCGGGTTGTTACTGGGGAGGAAGCGTTTGGGTTCTGTTCCAAATCGCATAGTCTCCCGCGACATGAAACACGCGGGAATCTGTTTGGTGCCTCCTGAAGACTGAATCGCCGATACACTGCTCCCAGTCGCAGCTGATCAATGGTAAATTAGAAATGGCATTGGCGAAGGTATGTTTTCCTTTTAACGTAATCAATTGGGTTCCGGGTGGAATGCATCAAAGGGAATTATTATATGTATTTCACACAACATAAGTGATGACGATAAACGACAGTGAAAATGTGAGAAATAAGCAGCTGTTTGCAAAATGACCGCGTTCGTAAAAAGTGCCTTTCTCACCTAAATACAACTCTTTTATTTGCCTTTGTTTTATTTCAACCTGCGCAAGGCTGCAAACACAAGGCCTTACTGAGACTATTTAGCTACCGTCATCTTTCTTTGAATTTCCACAGCTTCTCAGTCTTTCATTGGGATATTGTTGGTTGAATCCCGATGCCGTCTCCGAAGCACAATGCCACAAGACTTCCAAATTGTTATGATATGTGTAACGACTTAATAAAGTTCACGCATGCGTGGGGGTTCCAGGCGTGCGTGGGAGTTTTACTTACTGGAAAAGCTTGTCCTTGAACATTGTGGCAGCGGTGGTGCCTTAAAGAATCATATTTCTGCCACAACCTGAAGCGCCCGGTTGGAACAGTTATCAGCTATGGACTAGTGAAACTGTCAAGGGCCGTAGAATTGGTAAGTGAGCAGCATTTGAGACACGGAAAATTAAAACATTGCCCGAAAACTACATGGCTACCCGAACGGTGGGGCAGATGGCCGCTCAGCAACAAGCCGAGTCGAGTGCGGACGAGGAGGCGGGCGACCAGCGGCCTACGCAGACTGCCACCGGTAGCACTCCACAGCACGCTGGTCGTGAGCCGTATACAACCACCGACCCCATTAACCGTCAACCGCGGAGTGATGGAAGGTTGGAAAACATGGCGTCTGATGTAGGCAAGCTATAGCGTGGTCGCACAGCTAGACAGCATACCAGACGGCATTGTTTATCCATACAATTGGTCCGACAGGACTGGATATTTACCACAGTTTTGTGTCCGTCAACGACGAGGAGAACCAAGAACTGGCTGATATTATTCGAGCGTTCGAGAACTACGCCATTGGCGAAAAGAATGATTGCAAAGATGTCGCTAGTGAAAGCGCCAACGTGTCTTCAAGGAATTCTGCTCCGCCTACAGAGCTATAGGTTCGACATCAGCTACTGTCAAGGGACTTTGGGGATGGCATCAAACAGGAAATTAGAAATACGTGCAACAAAGGTAAAACTGTTATAATGGGTGACTTCAATCTACATATACATTGGGTGAATCAAATTGGCAGGGGTTCTGAGTAAGCGGATTTCTTGGAGTGTACGCGGGATAGTTTTCGAAACCAACATGTAGAGGAACCAACGAGAGAGCAGGCTATTCTTGACTGGGTATTGAGTAATGAGGAAGGGTTAGTTAGCAGTCTTGTTGTGCATGGCCCCTTGGGCAAGAGTGACCATAATATGTTGGAGTCGTTCATTAGGATGGAGAGTGAAAAAAATAATTCAGAAACAAGGGTTCTGAACTTAAAGAAAGGTAACATTTAGGGTATGAGACGCGAATTGGCCAAGATAGACTGGCAATTGATTCTTAAAGGGTGGATATTCAATGGAAGGCATTTAAAGACTGCATGGATCAACTACAACATTTCATCATCCCAGTTTGGCAAAATAATAAATCAGGGAAGGTAGTGCATCCGTGGATAACAATGGAAATCAGGGATAGTATCAAAACAAAAGATGAAGCATACAAATTAGCCAGAAAAAGCAGCCTACCAGAGGACTGAGAGAAATTCAGAGTCCAACAGAGGAGGACAAAGAGCTTAATTAGGAAAGTGAAAATAGGTTATGAAAGAAACTGACAGGGAACATAAAAACTGACTGCAAAAGCGTTTATAGATATGTGAAGAGAAACATATTAGTTAAAACAAATGTAGGTCCATTTAAGTCAAAAACATGTGAATTGATCATTGGGAACAAGGACATGGCAGACCAATTGAATAACTACTTTGGTTCTATCTTCACTAAGGAAGACATAAATTATCTACCGGAAATAGCAGGGGACCGGGGGTCAAATGAGATGGAGGAACTCAGTGAAATCCAGGCTAGCCAGGAAGCGGTGTTAGGTAAATTGAATGGATTAAAGGCCGATAAATCCCTAGGGCCAGATAGGCTGCATCCCAGAGTTCATAAGGAAGTAGCCCCAGAAATAGTGGATGCACTAGTGATAATGTTTCAAAACACTTTAGATTTTGGAGTGGTTACTGAGGATTGGAGGATAGCTAATGTAACCCCACTTTTTAAAAAGGGAGAGAGAGAGGAAACGGGGAATTACAGACGAGTTAGTCTAAATTAAGTAGTTGGGAAACTGCTACAGTTATTAAAGATGGGATAGCAGCACATTTGGAAAGTGGTGAATTCATTGGACAAAGTCAGCATGGATTTAGGAAAGGTAAATCATGTCTGACGAAATATACTTTGTCGAGGATGTAACTAGTAGAGTGGATAAGGGAAAACCAGTGGATGTGTTATATCTGGATTTTCAGAAGGATTTCGACAAGGTCCCGCATAAGAGCTTAGTTTACAAACTTAAAGCACACGGTATTGGGGGTTCAGTATTGATGTGGATGGAGAACTGGCTGGCAAACAGGAAGCAAAGTGTAGGAGTAAACGTGTCCTTTTCAGAATGGCAGGCAGTGACTAGTGGGGTACCGCAAGGGTCAGTGCTGGGACCCCAGCTTTTTACAATATATATTAATGATTTGGATGAGGGAATTGAATGCAACATCTCCAGGTTTGCGGATGACACGAAGCTGGGGGGGGTGGGGGGGGGCAGTGTTAGCTGTGAGGATGCTAGGAGGCTGCAAGATGACTTGGATAGGCTGGGTGAGTGGGCACATGCATGGCAAATGCAGTATAATTTGGTGAAATGTGCGGTTATTCACTTTGGTGGCAAAAACAGGAAAGTCGACTATTATCTGAATGGTGGCCGATTAGGAAAAGGGGAGTTGCAACGAAACCTGGGTGTCATGGTAAACCAGTCATTGAAAGTAGGCATGCAGGTGCAGCAGGCAGTGACGAAAGCGAATGGTATGTTACCATCCATAACAAATGGGTTTGAGTATAGGAGCAGGGAGGTTCTACTGCAGTTGTACAGTGTCTTGGTGAGACCACACCTGGAGTATTGCGTACAGTTTTGGTCTCCTAATCTGAGGAAAGACATGCTTGCCATAGAGGGAGTACAGAGAAGGTTCACCAGTCTGATTCCTGGGATGTCAGGGCTTTCAATGAAGAAAGACTGGTGAACTCAGCTTGTACTCGCTAGAATTTAGAAGATTGAGAAACTTATAGAACTTATAGAAACTTACAAAATTCTTAAGAGGTTGGACAGGCTAGATGCAGGAAGATTTTTCCCGATGTAGGGGAAGTCCAGCACAAGGTGTCACAGTTTTAGGATGAGGGGGAAATATTTTAGGACCGAGATGACAACAACATTGTTTGACACAAAGAGTGGCGAATCTCTGGAATTCTCTGCCACAGAAGGTAGTTGAGGCCAATGCATTGGCAATATTTAAGAGGGAGATAGATATGGCCCTTGTGGCTAAAAGTATCAGGGGGTATGGAGAGAAGGCAGGTACAGGATACTGAGTTGGATGATCAGCCATGATCATATTGAATGGCGGTGCAGGCTCGAATGGCCGAATGGCCTACTCCTGTACCTTTTTTCTATGTTTCTATGTTTCTATGTAAGGACCGGCTGCGCTAGGCGGAGGAAAGTATTAGCATTGATCAACATAATATAAATAATATAATCAAGTGTTCATCCTTGGGATGTATATCAACCTGGAGCCGACAATCTGGCCCAGTTTTCCCTGCATTTATACATATAGTATTCTGTTCTGTCATTGATACTTTCTTGGATTTATACCTTTAGTCTATTGCGGCATTGTGAAAGGAACTTGCTAGGACATGTGCAGCTCTGAGCTTCAAAGTGTGTAAATGGGAGATTGTGCCATGTGCTGGCCAGTCCATCCGCGTGAAACGGTACCATGGACACTGCTCAGTTGGGCACTCAGTAAATAACACTCTCGTCACTGGAACCAAACTCATTTCTGTCACGTTCGGCAGCTGAAGCTATGAATACATAATAGTTAATTGATTACTGTTCAATGTTTTTCTTAGATTCAGAGTTAATTGCTCGAAAACTGACCTTTCGGCCCAACTAATTCATTTCGACAGAGTTCTATCTAAGTGACCGAGTGGCCTACATTCTTCTAAACCTCTCCTATCATAGGACCCATTAAAAATGTGTTATTGCATCTGTCTTATTTAGTTCAACTCGTAGCTCATGTCAACATGCCGAAAACACTCTGTGTAAACATGTTCCCTCCCCTATTCCATCAATCTTCTCACAGTCAAATTCTTGATACATCTGGCCATTTGAAAAATATTATTTGCATTTATCTGATCTATTCCTGAATATGTATACACCATATGAATGCCATCAGAATGAGGGCGAATATTTAAATAGGTTTGCTTTCATTTATCTTCTATTCAAAACAATGATTATTTTAGTGTATATGTCATTGGGGATTATGAATGCAGATATCTCACATAGGAACTCATTATTTGCCAATCACATGGCTCTGTCACGATAATTATCTAATATTGTCAACTATCTGTTACATATAACTATAGGTGCTTTTACCTACAGATAGTTATCTTTATGTTAGTGACGCCTGGCACACTACGTCATGGCTGGACCACTGAATTAGTACAGCTGATGCACATGCATCCTTGGGATGTATGAGCAGTTTGAATGTGGCAGCAATTACTGATCATATACATGCTGCTATGATAATAAATGTAGAACACATACCTGTGGTATCCAGCGATAGAAATTGCTTTAACACAGAAAAACTTGACTGGTCAACGCTCAGAAAGGAAGACATCGTAGACTATTATGCCCATACAGATAAATCCTTAAGCAATATTCATCTACCTAAAGATGCAACAATGTTCATTGTAAGGATATGAAGCATAGGAGAGATATCTGCTCCATGTGTAATGATATAGTAAGCGCTCTATATGTAGGCAGTAAGCACTACTGCAAGCATAAAGATAAGACACATAACATCAGGCCTGGCTGGAATCAGTATGTAGCTGAGTATCATGCTGAATCCCGTGAAACCACTAAATCCCGGGCTATGGTAGGTAGACCTAGACAGGGGTCTGTATTTGAGTGCATGAAGCTCACTAATGCAAGGTATAAATATGCTATTCGCTTAATTTGTAAAAATGAGCAAGCTGATTCCATGGCTATGAAGCTGCTAAGTAACAATGCTACTGATTTTTGGAAAGAAGTGAGAGCTCTTAACGGCTGCAAAACATTTCAACCAAGCACTGTAGATGGAAACTCCGGAACAGCTAACATCGCGGAGTTACGACGACAACATTATAGTACTTTATTCAACTGTGACCAAGGTGACTGTATAGGGTGGGCAATATTGAGAATAATGATTCAATTGTGAATATGTCACATGAGGTGTATCATGCCATGAACAAGCTGTCCAACAACAAAGCAAGTGGCTTGGATCATATTTCTGCCGAACATCTTAAGTATGCGAGTATGAGGATAGCTCCTCTCCTTGCTATTTGTTTTACTGGCTTTATGATTCATGGCTTGTTACCAGACTCAATGTTGTCTGTTCTGTTAGTGCCCGTAATTAAGGACAAAGCTGGTAAAGTAGGTAGCCTTAATAATCACAGGCCCATAGCTTTAGCCAGCATTTTGTTAAAAAGTTATCGAAACAGTTCTGCGGAATAGAGTAAATGTGTTTGTTAACTCCACAGATAACAGGTTTGGTTTTAAAGCTAAACATTTCACTGACATGTATATATGCCCTAATGGAGATGAGCGAGGCAAAAACGCCATCCGTTTGTGCTTTATTGATGCTTGCAAAGCCTTTGATCGTGTTAATCACATAAAGCTGTTTGTTAAAATGTCAAAGAGGGGTGCCTAATTACATTGTGAGAATTCTGGTCTACTGGTATGCCCACCAGACTATGCAAATAAAATCGGGCAATAGGGTCTCAGCCCCATTTGGGGTTAGCAATGGTGTTAGACAAGGGGGAATTTTGTACCCAGTCCTTTTTAATCTTTGTAATGATGATCTGTCCAAACAAATGAAAGCATGTAACACTGGGTGCATGATTGGTAGTATTTTGTTGAATCATATTATGTATGCCGGTGATCTTGTGGGCTTTAGTCCGTCTACAGCGTCTCCTTACAATATGTTCTTTGTATGGTGTGGAACATGACATTTAATATGATGCCTGTAAGAGTGCTGTTATAATCTGTTGATCCAAAGAAGATTAATGTCTAAAATGTCCTGATTTTATATTGTCTGACAATAATCTTAGTATCTGTAATGTTGAAATAACTAGGGCATTTTATTATAGAACAAATGAGAGACGATGAGGATATTTATAGGCAACAACGCATGCTGTATGTGCGGGCGACTATACTCTTGCGTAAGTTTGGTGCGTGTGCAGATGTGCTAAAAACGTCGCTGTTTGGAGCATATTGCACACCACTATATACTGCGCACCTGTGGTCGAACTACGGAAAGAGAAGTTTGCAGAGACTAAATGTGTCATATAATTATGCCATGAAACACTGCTAAGGAAAACTAGATGGTGCAGTGCTAGTAACATGTTTGTGGATGCAGGAGTCAGTACATTAGAAGCTATCCTAAGAAACCATATGCATAAATTCATCTCCAGGATAAATGACTCTAAAAATGTAATTATTGTGGCCTTGTCATACATAACGTTTAGCACTGCACGCTACGATTCCCATTTGTGGAGACACTGATATCGTTGCCTCGTTGTAGGACATTGATCATTCTTTTTATTCTGGATTTAAATTAATGTATTGTGTTTTTGTAATATATAATTTTTACTGCTTTTATAACTGATAGACAATAGACAACAGGTGCAGGAGTAGGCCATTTTACCCTTCGAGCCAGCACCGCCATTCAATGTGATCATAGCTGATCATCCCCAATCAGTACCCCGTTCCTGCCTTCTCCCCAGAGCCCCTGCCCGCTATTTTAAGAGCCCTATCTATTTCTCTCTTGAAAGCATCCAGAAAACTTGCCTCCACCGCCCTCTGAGGCAGAGAATTCCACAGACTCACTACTCTCTGTGGGAAAAAGTGTTTCCTCATATGTGGTCTAAATGGCTTAATCCTTATTCTTAAACAGTGGCCCCTGGTTCTGGACTCCCCCAACATCGGGAACATGTTTCCTGCCTCTAGTGTGTCCAAGCCCTTAACTATCTTATATGTTTTAATGAGACATCCTCTCATCCTTCTAAACTCCAGTGTACAAGCCCAGCTGCTCGATTCTCTCAGCACATTGAGTCCGAAAGGAAGTGTATTATTATAAAATATTATTATTATTATTATTATTATTATTATTATTATTATTATTATTATTATTATTATTATTATTATTATTATTATTATTATTATTATTATTATTATTATTATTATTATTATTATTATTATTATTATATTTTATGGTTTTTACGACCCCTCCCTCCAGCCTTTTGCCTTGTCGGAAAGAAGTCCTATCCTGCCCAACCTTCTCTACAGCTGAAGCCCCCGAGTCACGGCAGTAAACCTTCTTGGTACAATTTCAGCTTAATTACATCTTTTCTATTGAAGGATGAACAAACCTAACACAACACAGCTAGTGCGGTCTCATCAATATTTTGTACGTGGGTCATAGCATCTCAACTACAATTCTCACCCGATGATTTTCTCCAGCACTTTTTGTCAACCTGCAATTTTTCCAGCATCTGCAGTTCTTTCTTAAACTTTAAGTTCCTGGCCGTAAATATCTCTGAATATCTGTCTCCGGTCCAACACTTTGACGCAATCCTAAATACAGAACAACAACGTTACTTCAGGAGAAGATTGGGAAATTATTTATGTCGACGAATACTCTCTTGATCTTGATTTAAAAAAGTGCTCATCCGCATGTCTGGAGAGAAGGAAGAGGCAACGTTTCGGGTCGAGTCCCTTCTTCAGACTGGTTAGGGATAAGGGAAGAGAGATATAGATGGTGATGTGGACAGTTAAAAAACAATGATATGCAAAAAGGTAACTTCAAGGAAACAGGCGATTGTAAGCTTTGTCGGGTGCAAATGAGAAGCTAATGGGACTTGGGTCGGGGAAGGATAGATATACCACTGGGCTGTATGTTGCCCAAGCGAAATATGAGATGCTGTTCCTCCCATTTGCGTTTAGCATCAGTCTGACAATGGAGAAGACCGAGGACAGAAAGATTAGTGTCTGAATGGGAGGGATAATTAACGTTTCCAGCAATCGGGAGATCAGGTTGAATCAGGCGGGCTGAGCAAAGGTGTTCCGCGAAACGATCCGCTCAGTCTGCCTTTGGTCTCTCTGATATATCAGAGTCCACATTGTGATCAACGGATATGGTAGATTAGGTTGTTGGAGGTGCAAGTAAACTACTGCCTCATTAGAAAGGACTGTTGGGGTCCCGGAATAGTGTCGAGTAAGAGGTAGAGCGACAGGTCTTGCATCTTCTGCGGTTGTAGGAGGAGGTACTTGGTGATGATGTGGTTTGCATGAGAAGGGATGAGTTAACCAGGGAGTTGCGGAGGGAACGGTTACTGCGGAAGGCGGAAAGGGGTAGAGATTGGAAAATCAGGCTAGTGGTGGGATCCCGTTGGAGGCGTTATGAGTTGTATGCAACAGCTGATGGGGTGGAACTTCTTCCCCAGCAGCACGTTATCCTGAAACCGCAGAAGATGCAACACCTGTCGCTCCACATAACTGTCTATTGATCCCTTATCCCTAACCAGCCCGAAGAAGGGTCTCGACCCGAAATGTCACCCATTCGTTCTCTCCAGAGATGATGTCTGTCCCACTGAACTACTTCAGCTGTTTTGCGTCTATCGTCTGCTTAAACCAGCATCTGCAGTGCCTTCTTACACGTGCCGAAATGGATCACCGATTGCTATGCACATTAACACACCTTCCTATTCCAATGCTGACATTTGTATCATATGCGCCCTCTATTGCCCGAGTGAGGCCAGAGCAGACTGGAGGACCAAGGACTGATGTTCCGCTTCGGCGGCTGACAACCCGACTGAATGAGCATTGAATTCACTAATTTTAGGTAATCTTTAATTAAAAAAAAAATTACTTGGCACGTTTTGTTCGGCCCCTCTACCAGATTTCTCCCCACCCCCTGCCATCAGTCTAAAGAAAGGTCCCGAACGAAACTTCGCCTATCATGTTTTCCAGGAATGATGCCGGACTCATAGGGTTATTGTAGTTCAATTTCAATTCAAGTTCAAGTTCGCGTTTATTGTCAATAAACCAATTAATTTACAGTGAAATTTGAGTTACCATATACCCATACTAAGCGAAAAGCAACAATACACTCAGCCACATAAAATAAAAACACATTGTAACGTTTCTAAACCAGAAACTACAGCTCATTGTTTCTGCACGACGAAGGGAGATAAATAGACAGGAATACCTTACTGTTAAATTATGTTATAATATCTATTAAATTGTGATTTAATATTGTTTCATTGGTCTTGGCTAAGAGCCACGAGGGTGATTTGATACGGGAAATTACGGATGTTATGTGCACATTTGTGCTATGTTTAAATCAACAGTTTACATATTGGGGAAGCCTGATGGGAAAATATGGCAACATATTGAAGATAACTTACAGGTCAGGATTGGAGTGGGAATAAATCAACCGGAGAAATGTTTAATTTGCAAGGCATGTGTATTTGGGGTAAAAAGAATAGAAGGCTGTAAATCAGACGGTTGGGGGAGGGGGGGGGGCACAACTGAACATACATTAAGATTAATTTTGCATTACGCCCATTGGTCAGACAGATTGAAGAATAATTTCCTGAATAACAGGAAACACAGTTAGGAGAGAAATAAACAAAACAAAACAAGAAAGACGACACAGAAATGTCCATCGCAGATGAACTATTACAAAATTGTAAAATCTGCACGTAGCCATTGATTCCCGACATCTAAAAAGGGTGTAAGGGCAGTGAGTCAGTGAAACGCCTTGGGTCGTCTCTAAATGATTCCCAGTATATGGTGTTAAGGCATTGTATAACTGACTGTTTTATGAAACCCATCTAAACTAAACGAGATTTTATCTGTGGGCTCTCATGATTTGAGCAGTAATTTACAGGGCGACTGGAGCTCACGTGAAGTTTTTAGGTAGACAAAAATGCTGGAGAAACTCAGCGGGTGAAGCAGCATCTATGGGGCGAAGGAGATAGGCAACGTTTCGGGTCCAGGCCCTCCTTCACACTCAATAGGCAACGTTACGGGTCGTGACATTTCTTCAGAACTCACGTGAAATTCAGATTTAGAGTGGAGGACAATCACAAAATTCCCCCCCAACAGAACGAAGGTCCTGCTCCGTGGCTCCACACATGTTACACAAGAGTGCTACAATAAGGTCCAGCAGTAATGTCGATGTAAATCAACCCGAGATTTCCAGCAACTTTATATGTTATTCCCTCTCAATACCAACCCCACCCAAGTCGTACTAGCCGCAAAGTCGTATTGTTGACGCACATTGTACTCGTTCTCACTCAGCAAACAGCTAACAATGGACTATTTCCTTTATCGTCGTTACGTTTTTGCATATCTTTCATTTATTTATTCTATATCTCTCCATATTATCTCATTCTCTCTTTTCGCTTTCCCTTGGCGCTCAGTCTGAAGAAGGGCTCGACCCGAAACGTCACCTCTTCCTTTTCACCAAAGATGCTGTCTAACCGGCCGAGTTTCCCAGCATTTTGCATCTCTATAGGTTATCAAAGTAGGTTGATCAACAGGTCGAATGAGACAAGGATATGAAAACGATGTTCGATCGGGAGGTTAAATCTCAACAGAGCCCGATTAGTGAGGACGCAGAACGCATGAACTTTAATCGAACAGTTAATTTGAAATACCGGCAGTTTCTGATATCCGTGAGGGAAAATCTGTTCCACCTGCAATCAAACTGTAGTCTCGCGTCCGCTGCCCTTGTTAATGACCGGGAAATATTAAGCTCATTGGAAAGTTCACCAGTGGTCATACAACATCGGAATGTTTAATGTCTAAAAATAACTGATCAGATGTGTACACAAACTATCAATATTGTATCATTGCAAGAGAAATACTGCGTGTTTTATGGCTCAATTTATCAATGTCACCGCTTCTCTATATTGATTTCTCGCCGCACGTGAGCCCCAAACCTGGTCGAGGCAGTCGAATATACTTGAACGTGTTTAATGCACATGATGAGCCCTCACCTGCTGAGTTGTTTTAAACTGCTGATAAACCGTCGACCAGGAGTGAGTCCTGACTTTGATAACTTGTCCTCGTTTTTAACATTAAAAAAATATTTTTATCTGTTTGATTCTTTTGAGATAATGTATTGATTTGAGGTGAAGCGATGATATGAAATGCTCTGAGACAGTGTATAAAGACACTTTATGCCGGATTTCCTTTGGGCTTCATAATTATCAATATGCTTTGCAATTGAGCCTGAATGTCTAAGTTAGTCCGGAATGGTTCCTAGTTCTGAGGAACTCTGTGTTGGGACGCATTATTGTCATGAGTGTTGAGAGGGGAAAGCTGTATTTTTCAGGCGCTCCGTTCTAAGTCAAAGATGTTCCTGCAAGAAGACGATTCAATCCGTCAGATCATTCGTTTTCTTAATAGAACAAACTGGCGGTGCTGTTGGTGACAGTGTGGCAATGGGGACGGTGAAGGTTCTCGTGTGAGTGCGGTTGTGGGTCCAGAAACTACCGGGGATTCGGTGGGGCAGAAGAAGGGATTCTCGTGGCGGAATCGGGGGACTTACCAAGTTCACAAGTGTCATCAGTTGATCAGGTCACTGAGGATCCACAGTGTGTCGGGGAGTGAGGGGGGAGGGTGAGCAGATGGGATGGAGAGGGCACCGAAATCTTGACCCCGCGGCGCTGAGTGCATTTTGCAATCAGAGAAAAGGGCGATTTCACCAGTTCTTTGGACTGCTGCCTGAACTTAGTCTGAGTGACGGCGTAATGAGACGTGTTTGTGCAGCAACTCAGGATCTGCAGCGTGTAGCCCAGTTCGCCGATGGCGAATTCTGGATTGTCCCAGCTAGCAATTAATCCAGCCAGTCTGAACCACACAACATGTATCGCATGGAACGCCCACAACACGATGAAATTCCCCGAGATGACCAGTAGTAAAATGAGGGATTTCTTGCGGCTTCCCATCTACGGGTCTCTCCCACTCTCCCCACTGCTTCGACCCTGGAGTCTCTTGCGGGCTCTTCTCGCCACTAACACGTTTCTGATGGCCGAAGTGTTGAATAAAAGAATGAGGACAAATGGGATCACGGGGGTGATGATATATTGGAGACATTCCCCGATGCCCCCAAACAGTGACTGCCGAACACCGTATCTTGCCCAACAAAACCAGGGAGAATTAGTTAGCAAGTATTTATCGTTCAACATAAAATAACAGAACGTGTTCTTTAAACAGCTCAGCGCGGTCACTGTCCCCAGAATCACAGCCGCTGTTCTCTCGGTGCAATAGTTTGTTTTCAGCTTCTGGCAACAAATGGCCACACATCGATCAAAGGTGAAGGTGACGGTGAACCAGACAGAACAGTCTGTGACGGCGTAAAGCAAGACGGCGTGGATATTACAAATTCGGACATGAACCAGGGACGTGAATGCTTCCCAGTAAGCAATTGGAATCTGCCTCAGGATCAGGTCGATAATAATGACCAGTAGATCGGCCGTTGCCATGGCGATCAGGTAGTGAGTGACACCTGTGGAGAAACCGCACTTTCCCCGGGACAGAACCACAATCGTCAACGAGTTCACTATGAGGAGGGAAGTAAACAGAGACATGACAGCGGACAAACTCGACAGATTCATCGAGGGGCAAATCAAATGCACAATCCTGTTCCGGGATTCAGAGCTGTAGAAGGTTTGCTAACAATACATTCTACTAGTAACTATTCAACGAAATAAATTACTAATGGTAAAAATAACTGCATCTACTGAACGACAACAGATGAGAAGCAGCAGTTAGGACGGATTGGATAAAGAATCTGACCGGTTTATGACCATTGCTCACTTCACTATGGGAGTTTTGCTCATTGGTTCACTGTGAATCTGGTTCAGTGTGGGCTGGAGAACAGAAATCCGTCCTGCTCTTTACGCAGGGACGTTGCGTTTGAGTGAATCAATCAGCCCAGGGTTCTCAGTCTATCCATTGCCCAATGCGCCAGTGTAAGTCTGTTGAGGACAGTAATGGTTCCGATACGGAGCATTACGCATACACAGTGATATTGGGCGAAATTGGACCAGATCCCAGCAGCAAATGCACCATTCAGTCGCAGCTGGGAGGAGGAGGGCAAATGAAAGCCTGTCGGTATCTCAAGATTGCATTAAATCTGTTAAATCATGTAAAACATGTAAAACGTCAATAAAATCAGTTTACTTTTTGCCGTGGACACGTTGGACAGCTGCATCTAGATGACAAGGCGTACGGCTGCAGTAAATTAAGGTCAAATAGAGGACCTGCAATGCCGCTAACGAATATTTCCCGTTTTAATAACATTGGCTGTGGACATGGTAGCAATGTAAAAATAACAAGTATAAAGGGCAACCACCACGGTGATAAACAGCGGGAAACATCTGATCCCCACAATCAGCACATTACCCATTACGCAGTCTAAGATTCCTTCAATAGAACACATCATGAATTGTCCGAGCTACAGACATTTATACCGGGTCCCGTAACCGCCGCTTCTCACCTGATGTTGCTCGGGAATTTAGACAGAAACTTACCTGGAAGAGCAACAAGAGCAAGGATGGGATAAAAGACAGGCTGAATATTCATGAATAACATATAGATCCGATCACTTAAGCTGTACCCAGACGCAAATATATCATCAGCCAGATAGAAGACTCCCTTCTCCATCGCGGTAACATCCCAATCTACCGTTTTCAGAGACCGATCTATTTCTGTAACACCGCACTCGCTGTTCCCCAATTGCACTCGGTGACAATTATTTCACCTTCTAATGGTCTCAGATTCCTAACACCTGTCTAACATCCCACTTTATTGTTCACAATTTCCAATGGGTGTTCTCCCTCTGTGGAGCTGCTGCTCAGTGTCAGTGACGGACGGCATGCTCTCACTAACACTCTCATATTCCATCAACAGGAATCGTTTTTATTGGAACTGGGAAACCTCCGGTGACACAACCGGGCTCCGTGCGGACTGACGTTAACTACACTCATTGAGCAAACATCTACTGTTAACTCTTTTGTGTCCGAAAACAACGTGTCTCACGGAAAGGGTAGCAGTCATCATGGGTGATGATACATGTTCTGTCCAGTGGACTGTTAGTGCCATGGAGCAATCTACAGGATAATCCGCACCATCTCTCCGCAATCTCGATAATCGTGAGCAGTCGCCTGAAATCGGAATGTTCAGATTAATCGTTTCCATGGAAGTGGAATTTCGGTGAATCATTTATTCTAACATCTTGGAGGACAGACATTAGAAAATTTAACAAACGGACAGACACCATTAATTATATGTATATAATGGATTTTGAGACACAGCAAACCATTCAGTAATAAAGGCATTCATCAGATCGCTTTTAAAATATTTTCCTCTTACCCGAAACCGATGCCCTGTTGAAGATGATATTCAGACCTTGGAATAAAAACGTCGATCTCTGCTTTCCGTCCCTCGTAACCTGATACATTTATTTCAGGTGAATTCTCAACGCCCATGGTTGTAGGGAAGTTGTCAAGTACTCCGGTCTCAAGAGTCAACAGTGTTTAATTGTCATATGTACAGAAAACTTAACACTATTTGTTTCTTGTAGCAGCATAACACATATGTAAACAGATGTAAGCGCACACAGATGACACAAAGAACAAAATAACGTTCAATTAGCTAAAATAATCAATATTTGGGCAAATCCAAAGCTGCAAGTCTCAAGCACAAACAACACATTTCGTAGTTCATAGTTTAGTCGGTGTTTGTGGTGGTCATGAGCCCGTTTGTTATGGAAATAAACAGTTCCTGGAACTGGGGTGAGCACAGTTTGTAGACTCCGATATTCTTTCTCGGAGTTTGCACAGAAACAAGACCACGGCCAGGGTGGGAAGGGTTCCAGATGATTGCTAGTTGCCATTTCATGACACTACCTCTTGTAGATTCATTAGATGGTAGATAGCTCAGCTGATGGTATGACCGGTCGATGGCCACCACGTGTTTTAATCTCCTACGTTCTTGGGCTTTCGAAGTGCGAACCAGGCACTGAAGCAACCATTCAATATTGTCTCTACTATAGACCTGCAGAAGACCGAGAGAGCATTCGTTACCACACCGATGTCCTTTCCGGCCTAACAAAGTCATGTTGATGGAATTTCTTTCTGATTCCATGAAATTCTTGCGTCCACGACGGATCTTCAGAAATATGCACGGCCAGGAACATAAAGTTGTTGACTCCCTCCACCATCGAACCGTCGATGAAGACAGGTTAATCGATTCTCAGCCTACCATTTCTAAAATCAGCAGTATACCACATCGCAGCCACTTACCCGTGGGAAAGAACTGATGATGAGAGCGTGAGGTGTCTTGGATTGGACCAGGGGGATAGAATGGAGGAGGTGGAAATTAATTCAGTGGGGCATTATCACGCTGATACAATGGGTCTACCAGAACAGTCAGAAGAAGCACGTAAGGACTGGGTGGCAAATGCTGTGCCTCTTTTCAAGAAGGGCTGCAGGGAAAATGCTGGCAACTTTAGGCGGGTAAGCTTAACATCTGTAGTCGGTAAATTGCTGGAGAGTATTCTGAAGGATTGTCTATGCAGGCATTTGGATGGGCAAGGGCTAATTAGGGACGGTCAGCATGGTTTTGTACGTGGGAAGTCGTGTCTCACAAATCTAATTGATTTTTTTTGAAGAGGTGAGCAAAACGGTTGATGAAGGCAGAACTGTGGATGTTGTGCACATGGGTTTTGGAAGGCGTTCGACAAGGTGCCGCTGAGTAAAGAAGTTCCCCTTCATGTTACCCGTAAACTTCTGTCCCTTAATTCTCAAGTCACGTCCTCTTGTTTGAATCTTCCCTACTCTCAATGGGAAAATCTTGTCCACGTCATCTCTGTCTATCCCTCTAACATTTTAAAGACCTCTATCAAGTCCCCCCTTAACCTTCTGCGCTCCAGAGAATAAAGACCTAGCTTATTCAACCTTTCTCTGTAACTTAGTTGCTGAAACCCAGGCAACATTCTAGTAAATCTCCTCTGTACTCTCTCCATTTTGTTGACATCATTCCTATAATTGGGCGACCAAAATTGTACACCATACTCCAGAATTGGCCTCACCAATGCCTTGTACAATTATAACATTACATCCCAACTCCTATGCTCAATGCTCTGATTTATAAAGGCTAGTGTAGACATTGTTGGTTGGTGTGGGCGAGTTCGGCCGAAGGTCCTGTATCCAAACGGTATTACTCAATGACTCTATGACTCAAATTGGAGCTACACTAACGAAAGGACAACCAATGCAGTGCGAAGTGGAAAATGTTACTTGAACCATTTGGAATTGCAATGTTTGCAATTACCTCTCAGAAGGGGAACGCACATGTAATGTATTACTTTCCGTGTGCCTTCCGGAGCAGCCATTAGAATAATACGTGGAGATGAACATTGTATAGTTTGGTTCAAATATTGCCCAAATCACTGTCGACCACGGCCAACAACCAGACCACCTGCGAAGGGAATATTAAGGTGCCGGGTGGTCACGGGTTTGTAATTAACCTGAAAGCGGAAAATATACCAATGTTCCACCATTACCGTTACTTTCCGGGGCTAGGCAATTAAAAATGCACACATTTTCCGTGAATTGAACGGGGAGAAAGCCAGACACTGTGGGAATGTACCAAATCCGAGGAAGGTATATCACTACTTTAATCGGCAGAAGTTAGGTCCATTGGTCGACGTTTTTTCTTCTTGCATTTGCACGTCTGACGTCTGGCAGGAGTTGATTAAAGGCCACGATCAGGAGTTCAGGATCGACATTTCCCAGTAAGGAGGAGGGATGAGGATAACAAATTGCGTTTCAGGACCAAAGACATTGCCTGTCGGGTCAACGCATAAAGGGAAGCGCATGAAAAGTTTAAAACGATGCACTCCCTTAATAGCAAGAATGGATTTCTCCATATTAGTGTTCCAAAACTGCACACAATACCCCAAGTATTTGAATCCCTTCATCTAAATCATTAGCATATATTGTAAATAGCTGCAGAGTCAGTACTGAGCCTTGCGGTACACCACTAGTCACTACCTGCCATTCTGAAAGGGACCCGTTAATCCCTACACTTTGTTTCCTGTCGGCCAACCGATATTCTATCCATGTCAGGATTCTACCCCAATAACATGTGTCCTAATTTTGCCCACTAAACTCCTATGTGGAACCTTATCAAATGCTTTCTAACAGTCCAATGGCTCTCCGTTACCCATTTCCCTAGTTACATCCTCAAAAAAATTCCAGAAGATTAGTCAAGCATGATTTCCCCTTCGTAAATCCATGCTGACGCGGACCGATCATGTTAATGCTCTCCAAATATCCCGTTATTTCATCTTTTCTCATTGAGTCCAGCATCTTCCCCACCACCGATGTCAGGTGGACTGGTCTATAATTCCCTGTTTTCACATGCCACCCTCTCTTAAAACGTGGGATAACATTAGCTACCCTCCAATCCACAGGAACTGACGTTGACTCTACAGAACATTGGAAAATGAACACCAATGCGTGGATAATGCTGGATAAACTCAGAGGATTTCAAGAGACACTTCCTTAAGTACCCTGGGATGTAGACCATCAGGTCCTGGGGATTTATTAGCCTTCTGTCTACGCCACACAATTTGCTGCCTAATGTGGATTGTCTTCAGTTCCTCCGTCACCCCAGATCCGCTGGCCACTAGTACATCAGGAAATTGTTTATGTCCAACTTAGTGAAGACTGATGAAAAGTACATGTTCAACTCATCTGCCATTTCCTTGTTCCCCATAATAAATTCTCCCAGTTTCAGTCTTCAAGGGTCCAACTTTGGTCCTAACAATGTTTTCCCAATTTACATACATAAATAAGCTTTTACTATCCTTTTTTACATTCTTCGCTAGCTTACCTTCGTACCTCATCCTTTCTCCCCGTATTGCCTTTTTAGTTATCTTCTGTTACTCTTTAAACAGTACCCGATTCAGTATTCAGTATTTATTTAATATCATTTTCACTGAGTACTTGCATACACAGAGGAAACGAAAAAACGTTACACGATCAGTTTCCATTCAGTGTAGTTAATAGAAAAAGGATAAATACAAAGGGCTTTAAAAACAAATTAAAATTACCATGTCTAGAACAAAAAGTCGGCCTAAAATTTACAATAGAATAAAAACAGACATTCCGACCGACAGTGGCTTTACTTTGACAGGTGACTAGTGTCAAAGTATGGACGAGGTTGAATGTGTTTGTGAACGATATTTGGGGAGGGGACACAGTCCGTTAATCAGTCTTATTGCCTGTGGGAAGAAGCTGTGTAGCCTCCTGCTGGTTTTGCAGCTGATGGCTGATGGCATCAGATGGCAGAATCGAGAAGATATGGTGTGATAGATGGTAGGGGTCCTGGATGACGTGATGACTCTACTGATGCTCCGCTTCTTGTATATCTCCAACAGGAAAGGGAGTGGGGCACCAATGATCCTGCTGGCTGTCTTCACTATCCTGTTGAGTTGATATTGTTCTTGAGCCTTGCAGCTCCCAAACCAGGAAGTGACGCCGTAGGTCAGTATGCTTTCGATGGTGCCCCTGTAGAAGGTCCTTAGATGAGCAGTGGGGAGACCTGCTTTCCTTAGTCTCCGGAGGGGGTGGAGCCGCTGCTGAGCTATTTTGATCACTGCTGTGGTGTTGGTCGTAGAGGTCATGTCATCCGCCAGGTGGAGTCCTCGGAACTTCACACTGCTGACCCTCTCCACAGCAGCTCCATCGATATGCAGCGGAGTATGATGTTGTTTTCCAACCCTCCTGAAATCAATCACCATTTCCTTCGTTTGTTTCCACATTGAGAGTGAGGTTGTGAGATCAGCACCATTCTGTAAGCAGCTCCACCTCCATCCTGTACGACGACTCATTATTGTCGCTGATGAGACCCACCACTGTTGTGTCATCAGCGAACTTGTTGATGTATTTGTTGCTGAGTCTAGCGGTACAGTCATGAGTCAGCAGACTAAACAGCAGGAGGCTTAGGGCACAGCCTTCGGGTGAGCCAGTGCGCACAGCGATGGTTCTTGATGTCCGACTGCCCACCCTCACGGTCTGCTGCCGTTGTGATAAAAAGTTAAGGACCCAGTTGCAAGTGCCAGTATCCACCTTTAACAGCTTCAGCTTCTCCACCAGCTGTTGTGGGATGATTGTATTAAAAGCGGAGCTGAAGTCTATAAAGAGGATCCTGGCATAGCTGTTCTTCCGGTCGAGATGTGAAAGTGCGAGGTTCAGTGTTGTAGAGACTGCGTCCTCCGTGGACCGGTTAGCTCTATAAACGAACTGCAGTGGGTCTAGGTCGGGAGGTAGACAATTTTTAATATGCTGCATAACCAGCCGCTCAAAACACTTCATTACTATGGGTGTGGGAGCCACTGGACGGAAGTCATTGAGACAGGCTGGGTTGGGTTTATTCGGGACAGGAACGATGGTGGCACTTTCAAGACAGTTGGGCACTACGGCCTGGCTGAGTGAGATGTTAAAATGTCTGTAAATACATCTTTTAGTTGCTCGGCACAATCCCTTAAAACGCATCCAGGGATGTTTTCCGGCCCTGCAGCTTTGCGTGGATTGATGCTGGCAAAGGCCCGTTTAACTCCGGCTGTGGACAGCCTGGGTGACTGGTCGCTGGGTGTTGGCAGCAGTGCTTGTATCTGGGTGGTATTTTTAATCTCAAACCCTGCGTAATACTCGTTCAGTTCATCTGGTAGAGAGGGGTCGTGTTGGCATCTCCGCAGCGGGGGGGGGGGGGGGGGGGGGGCTTGTAGTCAGTGATGGTATGAAATCCCTGCCACAAGCGACGTGTGTCTTTGTCATTTGTGAAGTGGCTATTAAGTGTTTGTACATACCGCCTCTTCGCTTCCCTGATCCCTCGGGATAGGTTACTCCGTACCAGTTTGAATGCTGCGTTGTCCCCAGATTTGAATGCAGCATTCCGGACTCTCAGTAGAGAACACACTTCCCCAGTTAGCCAAGGTTTATGATGGTACGTCTCTTGACGGTTTTAACCACCGTCACATCATCAATACATTTATTGATGTATCCGATGACGGACTCTCTATATTCTTGGACGTCAATGCCACTGCCACATGTTGCTGCCTCTCTGAAAATGGCCCACTGTGTGGTTTCAAAACAGTCTTGCAGTGCTGCGGTAGCTCCCTGTGGCCATTTTCTGACTTATTTGCCCATTTGCCTGTCCCGTTTCACCCTGGGTCTATATGCAAGTGTGAGCATAACCGCCAGGTGGTCAGAGTTGCCGATATGGGGGAGGGGGACTGCTCTATATGAATCCTAGATGTATGTGTACACCAGGTCTAGTTTGTTCTTACTTCCCGCTCATCTTTGCTATGTTGTACTTCTCTTTTATTTTTATGCTGTCCCTGACTTATTAGCCGCGGTGGCCCCTTACTCCTCTTGGAATCATTCTTCTCCTTTTGAATGAACCTGCACCTTCTGTATTATTCCCAGAACTACCTGCCATTGTTGTTCCACTGTCATCCCCGCCATGGTATCTTTCCAGTCAGCTTTGGGCAGCACCTCCCTCATGGTTCCCCCGTGACGATGTGGTTTTCTCCCAGATCTTCGGGTTTTCCACACATTCCGAGGACAAACATGTGTTTAGGCTAATTGGCTTGGTATGAATGTAATGTTGTCCCTAGTGTGATAGGGTAGGATATTGTTAATCTGCGGGGACAGTTCGGCGGTGTGGGCTCGGTGGGCCGAAGGGCCTGTTTCCATGCTGTATCAATAAACTAAACTAATTATGAAAGCAGACAAGACCTTGAAGGAATAATGTAACGTGGGGAAAGTACGGAAACGCAGGTGCACTCCGGGATAAAGGAGGGAATGTGTGCTTGCAGTTCGGAGATGTAGGCGAGGTGCGAAACCAATACATTGCATTTGTGTTGACCAATGAGAAGGACACGATGGACAGTGAGATGTATGTGGAGAATACTAAGCTGCCAAATGTAAACACAAAATGCAGGAGTAACTCAGCGGGTGAGTCAATATCTATGGAGAGAAATAATGGGCGACGTTTTGGGTCCTTCTTCAGACTTCGATTTTAACCGGATTCTTCAGTTCTTTCTTTCCGATCTGCCAAAGCATTTTGATTTTAAGAAGGAGGAGGTTTGGGGACTCGTGAAGTGTAGTAAGCTGGATACAATCCGCTGGCATCTATTTCGGGTTATTGCGTGATGAAGGAAAGGAGATTGCACGAACATTGAGGGAGATAATTCTAGAGCCACTGGCGAGGTCCTAGATGAATGAGAATTAGCTAATGTTGCACTGTGTTAGTAAGGGTGACGAGGTAATTTAGCGATTGATAGGCTGGTGAGCATCATGCCACCAGTAGGGAAGCTATTGAAAGGGATAATTTAGGACATAATTTACTCATATTTGGGAGAAAATGAGTTAATTAGGAACTGTCGGTTTTGAACGCAGCAGGTCGTGTTTTACTAATTTGATCGAGCTTTTTTTGAGGAGATAACACGTAATCGATTGGGATAGGATGTTGAATGCCTGTATAGATATTTGTAAAGCAATTGATCAAGTCCCCCGTGATAGGAGAATCCGAGATTAAGATGTACGGGATCTACAGTGTTTTAGTTGTATGGATTTAAAACTGGTTCATTGATAAAACAGGCGGTGGTAGCGATGGGATTACTATCTTCAGGCGGGAGATCTGTGACCAGGGGAGTTGCAGCTAGATCAGTGCTGGGACATCTGTTGATATGACAGACATAAAAGTAGATTACTAAATAGTTGTGTTCGCGGACTGTGAGGAAGGCTTCAAGTATGCAGCAGAATATTAACCGGGGAACAGAATCAATGGAGAAATGGCGGATGGAGTTCCATCTGGTCCAATGTGAGGTGTTGCATTTTGGTAGGTCGCATGCTAAGCTAACCTCGACACTGAAACATTGACAGTTAGAGTCAGAGCGTCGTAGAGGCACACAGCGTGGACACGTTGCCGCGCCGAACAACAAGGCCCATCTACACCAATTATATCTGCCTGACTTTGCGCCAAATATATCTAAATCTATCCTATCAATGTACCTATGCAAATATATGTTTGTACGTTGCGATGCTCCCTGGCTCAATCATCCCCTCCGGCAGCTCCATATCCATTCCATATACTTACCATCGTTATTGTTGGCAACAAACGTTCCCCCTCGGGTTGCCCACTCCCACGCATACCACCTTAAAATGGCAGGATCTTCAACAGCAGAGATATGTAGGTTTAGATGTATTTCTTTGGAAGGCCATAGGTAAAGGGATACCTGATATAAGTATTGCAATGAGGATATACATGGATAGGTACGGTTAATAATTAATATATTTCTCCCAGGGTGGAACTATGACATTTTAGATAACATGACGTGAAAGTTAAAAGGGTAAGGTATAAAGAAGGTGAAGGGGACAAGTGTTAGGGTGTTGCCTACGAGGGGTGGTGGTGGAGGTGGAGGCACAAAGGATAGAGAAGTGTTAGAGGTGTTTGGATCAGCACATGGATAAGACCCACATGCAGACGGATAACAATAGGTCATCTTGGTTTCATGGACGGCACACATATCGCTGGCCGAACGTCGTGTTCCTGTGCTCTACTGCTATATGCATTCTTAGATAGTGCACAGCATTCTTGTTAAATGGCGCAGTTTCATCATCCAAAATCAGAGTGCGCAGTGGAAAAGGTTTAACCCCACGATTAATACAATTTGCAGTGTTGTCAAGAACAATGTATTTTATTTCAAGCAAAACACATTGCACAAGTACATCTCAATTGAAAATGTGTTTCCACGGTGATCTGAGGATGAACATTTCTCATCAACATGGTAAATGGAATTTAGAGCGCACAATGAAGTAAATGACGTGCTTAAGGAGTATAAGAAATGTAAAAAGAATCTTAAGAAAGAAATTAGAAAAGCTAAAAGAAGGCATGAGGTTGCTTTGGCTAGTAAGGTGAAAGTAAATCCAAAGGGTTTCTACAGCTATATTAATAGCAAAAGGATAACGAGGGATAAAATTGGTCCATTGGAGAGACGGAGTGGACAGCTATCTGCAGAGCCAAAAGAGATGGGGGAGATATTGAACAATTTATTTTCCTCGGTATTCACCAATGAGAAGGATATTGAATTATGTGAGGTAAGGGAAACGAGTAGAGTAGCTATGGATACTATGAGTTTCAAAGTAAAAGAAGTACTGACACTTTTGAAAAATATAAAAGTGGATAAGTCTCCAGGTCCTGACAGGATATTCCCTAGGACATTGAGGGAAGTTAGTGTAGAAATAGCCGGGGCTATGACAGAAATATTTCAAATGTCATTAGAAACGGGAATAGTCCCCGAGGATTGGCGTACTGCGCATGTTGTTCCATTGTTTAAAAAGGGTTCTAAGAGTAAACCTAGCAATTATAGGCCTGTTAGTTTGACTTCAGTGGTGGGCAAATTAATGGAAAAGATACTTAGTGATAATATATATACGCATCTGGATAAACAGGATCTGATTAGGAACAGTCAGCATGGATTTGTGCCTGGAAGGTCATGTTTGACTAATCTTCTTGAATTTTTTTGTAGAGGTTACTAGGGAAATTGACGAGGGTAAAGCAGTGGATGTTGTCTATATGGACTTTAGTAATGCCTTTGACAAGGTTCCTCGTGGAAGGTTGGTTAAGAAGGTTCAACTGTTGGGTATAAATGCAGGAGTAGCAAGATGGATTCAACAGTGGCTGAATGGGAGACGCCAGAGGGTAATGGTGGATGGTTGTTTGTCGGGTTGGAAGCAGGTGACTGGTGGGGTGCCTCAGGGATCTGTGTTGGGTCCTTTGTTGTTTGTCATGTACATCAATGATCTGGATGAAGGTGTGGTAAATTGGATTAGTAAGTATGCAGATGATACGAAGATAGGGGGTGTTGTGGATAATGAAGAGGATTTCCAAAGTCTACAGAGTGATTTAGGCCATTTGGAAGAATGGGCTGAAAGATGGCAGATGGAGTTTAATGCTGATAAATGTGAGGTGCTACACCTTGGCAGGACAAATCAAAATAGGACGTACAAAGTAAATGGTAGGGAATTGAAGAATACAGTTGAACAGAGGGATCTGGGAATAACCGTGCATAGTTCCTTGAAGGTGGAATCTCATATAGATAGGGTGGTAAAGAAAGCTTTTGGTATGCTAGCCTTTATAAATCAGAGCATTGAGTATCGAAGCTGGGATGTAATGTTAAAATTGTACAAGGCATTGGTGAGACCAAATCTGGAGTATGGTGTACAATTTTGGTCGCCCAATTATAGGAAAGATGTCAACAAAATAGAGAGAGTACAGAGGAGATTTAATAGAATGTTGCCTGGGTTTCAACAACTAAGTTACAGAGAAAGGTTGAATAAGTTAGGTCTATATTCTCTGGAGCGCAGAAGGTTAAGGGGGAACATGATAGAGGTCTTTAAAATGATGAGAGGGATAGACAGAGTTGATGTGGATCAGCTTTTCCCTTTGAGAAAAGGGAAGATTCAAACAAGAGGACATGACTTCAGAATTAAGGGACAGAAGTTTAGGGGTAACATGAGGGGGAACTTCTTTACTCAGAGAGTGGTAGCGGTGTGGAATGAGCTTCTAGTGGAAGTGGTGGAGGCAGGTTCGTTGGTATCATTTAAACATAAATTGGATAGGCATATGGATGAGAAGGGAATGGAGGGTTATGGTATGAGTGCAGGCAGGTGGGACTAAGGGAAACAAGTTGTTCGGCACGGACTTGTAGGGCCGAGATGGCCTGTTTCTGTGCTGTAATTGTTATATGGTTATATGGTTAATGGATGATTGAGTTCGCAACGTTCACAACATTCATACATATCTTGGCGGAAACATGAATCTCCGTGGCACTGAGAGCGACGGGCCAAATACGAGCATTTAAACTACAGTGCATTCATAAAGTATTCAGACCCCTTCACTTTTTCCACATTTTGTTACGTAGCAGACTTACTTTAAAATGGATTACATCCATTTTAATCATCAATCTACACACAATGCCACATCATTAAAAAAACGAAAACAGGTATTTAGAAAATGTTACAAAGTAATTAAAATGAAACAACTACAAAATCACATTTACACACGTATTCAAACCCTTTACTATGACACACAAAATTGAGCTTAGTTGCATCCTGTTTTCACTGATTATCCTTGAGATGTTTCCACAACTTGATTGGAGTCCACCAGTGGTAAGTTCATTTGAGTGTACATGATTTGGAAAGGCACACACCTGTCTATATAAGGTCCATGAAGACGAACGAATTGTCGAGGTCCTCCGAGACAGGGTTGTGTCCATATATAGATCTGGGGATGGGTATAAAGCAATTTCTGCAGCATCGCAGGTCCGGAAGAGTACTGTGGTCTCCGTCATTCTTAAATGGAGAACTTTGGAACCACTAGGACTCGTCATAGAGCTGGCCGCCCAGCCATACTGAGCAATCCGGGGAGAACGGCCTTGGCAGGGAGGTGACCAAGAGCAGGATGGTCACTCTGACAGAGCTCCATAGTTCCTCTTTGGTACTGGGAGCTCCTTCCAGAAGGCCAACTATATATGCAGCACTCCACCAATCAGGACTTTATTGTAGAGTGACCAGATGGAAGCTACTCATCAGTAAAAGGCACATGACAGCCCGTTTGGTGTTCGCCAAAAGGCACCTAAACAGGATTATCTGGTCTGATGAAACCAAGAATGAAATATCTGGCCTGAATGCCAAGCGTCACGTCCTGAGGAATCCAGGCACCGCTCATCACCTGACCAATATCATGCCTACTGTGAAGCATGATGATGGCAGCATCATGCTGTAAAGGCGTTTTTTAGGCAGACTGGTCAGGATCGAGGGGAACATGAACCGACCAATGTACAGAGAGATCCTTGATGAAAACCTGCTCCAGAGCAGTCAGGACCTCACACAGGGGCGAAGGTTCACCTTCCAAAAGAACATCAACCCTAAGCATACAGCCAAGACAACGCAGGAGTGGCTTCGGGACAAGTCTGTGAATGGCGTTGAGCGGCCCAGACAGAGCCCGGACTTGAACCCGATCGAAGATCTCAAGAGGGACCTGAAAATAGCTGTACATCGACGCATCTCATCCAACCTGACAGCACTTGAGACGATCTGCAGAGAAGAATGGGAGAAATTACCCAAATACGGGTGTGCCAAGCTTGTAGCGTCATACCCAAGACGATATGAGGCTGTGATCGCTGCCAAAGGTGCCTCAACAAAATACTGAGTAAAGGGTCTGAATACTTATGTAAATGCGATATGTCCGTTTTTTTAAATTATTTCGCAACAATGTCTAGAGACCTGTTTTCACTGTTTTATTGAGGGGTATTGTGTGTAGATGGATGATTAAAATGAATTTAATCAATTATAGAATACGGCTGGAATGTAATTAAATGAGGAAAAGGTGAAGGGGTCTGAATACTTTCTGAATGTGCTGTACGTAGCCTGTTGATGGCCTGCACGGACATGGTGGGACAAAAAGACCCATGTTGTGTATTTCTATGTTATGGAAACGTTTCTCTGGGCTGACATCTCAATAAAAACGAAAGCAAATATTCGGAAACAAATATTGAAAGACACCACTCGGATCAGAATCGCGTAGAACTTAAAAAAGTTATATTTTTGCTGTCGAGATTTCATACCGTACAAACATCACTCAACCGTTTGTTTAACGTAGCCAGACCCGCCATTCATTGTGATCATGGCTGACCGTCCCCTATCACTAATCCGTGTCTGCCTTCTCCCCATATCCCTTGACTCCACTAGCCCCTAGAGCTCTATTTAACTCTCTCTTAAATCAATCCAGTGACTTGGCCTCCACTGCCCTCTGTGACAGTGAATTCCATAAATCCACAACTTTTCTCACCTCTGTCTTAAATGACCTCCCCTTTATTCTGAGACTGTGGCCCCTGTTTCTAACTCGCCCAACGTTTGTAACATTTTTCCTGCATCTAGCTTGCCCAGTCCTTATATAATTTTATATGTTTCTGTAAGACCCCCCTCCCCCAACCCCCTCACCCTTCTAAACTCCAGTGAATACAAGAATATTCCATTAGCTTTTTTTCACTGCCTGCTGTACCTGCATGTCAACTTTCAGTGACTGCTGTGCAAGGACACCCAGGTGTCGCTTTACCTCCCCCTTACCCAACCTAACTTAATTGAGATAATTATCTGCCCCCTTGTTTTTGCCGCGAAAGTGGATAACCTCACATTTATCAACATTGTACTACATCTGCCAGGCATCTGCCCACTCACTCAACCAGTCCAGGTCACCCTGCAACATCCTAACATCCTCTTCACAGTTCACACTGCCACCTAGCTTCTTGTCATCCGCAAAGTTGCTAGTGTTGCTCATAGTACCCGCTTCCAAATCATTAATATATATGGTGAACATTTGCGGCCCCAACACCGAGCCTTGCGGCACTCCACTCGCTATTGCCTGCCATTCTGAAAATGACCTGTTCACTCCTGCTCCTTGCATCCTGCCTGCCAACCACCTTTCTATCCACGTCAACACCCTACCCCCAATACTATGTGCTCCAATTATAGGCTTTCGTCTCCAGTCTCCAAAGGCTTCCCAAAAGTCTAGATACACTACATCCACTGGCTCAAATTCTAAGAAGAATGAGGGGTTGGGGGGGGGGGGGGGGGGGGGGTATTATAGAAACATATAAAATTATAAAAGGACTGGGCAAACTAGACGTAGGACAAATGTCCCCAATGTTGGGAGAGTCCAGAATCAGGGGCCGCAGTCTTAGAATAAAGGGGAAGCCATTTAAGACTGAGTTGAGAAAAAACTGTTTCACCCAGATAGTTGTCAATTTGTCGAATTTGTCGAATTCCCTGCCACGGAGGCCAACTCACCGAATGGATTTAAGAGAGAATTAGATGCAGTGAGGGATAGATAGAGCTCTATAGGGCAGTGGAATCAAGTGATATGGGGAGAAGGCAGGCACGGGTTATTGATTGGGGAAGATCAGCCATGATCACAATGAATGGCGGTGTTGGCTCGAAGGGTCGAACGGCCTCCTCCTGCAACTATTGTCTATGTTTCTACGTTTCGAATTCGCCCCTGAAAGCTAGAAGCTTTATCGATGCGCCGTAATGACATTGGTTTTGTATTATTGTTGGACAGTTTAATGAAGAGGTAATCGAATTTATATTTTATCTACAGATCTGCCCATTAAATGTTAAAATATATTTCACTCCATTCTTCAGCTCCTCTCTGAATTTCCTCTGTGTCAGTGCATAGATGCACGTGTTGGTGCAGGTACTGAGAAACTGCAACATAAAGCCAAATTGCTGCACTATATATATCGGCGTGCTGAAGTATCTGTCTTCGTAGGTATAATTTTCCGCCTGCCAGTTCGTAGAATGTACAACATAGGGTATCCACAGTAAAATAAAATTGGCTGAAAGTGCGAACAACCAAATCATGGACCTTCTCCGGTTCTCCACCTCTGGATCTTTCTGATTCTCACTGCTGTTCCGCAGTCCCTGGCGGACTCTGTTTGCCGCTATGATGTGTCTTACGGTTAAAGCATTGAAAAGCAGAATTAAACAGATTGGTAATAACGGAGTCGTGATAGAGTCAAATAACTCGTAGGCTCTCCACCCTGATGATGTAAGGTATTCGGCTGTGGGGACGCAACGCCATGTATCCATTGCAAAGTAAAACGGAATAGACTTGGAACAACATCCTGCGCACACTGTTCCGATCACCGCAGTTGCTGTTCGATCCGTGCAATATGTCTTCCGCAGATTCTGACAACAGATCGTGACGTAACGATCAAAAGTGAAAGCAACCGTCAACCAAACGGAACAGTCCGTGGTTGCGGCTCGGAGGACAAGCATCACAGCACACAATGGAGTCGTGATGCAAGAAATTAGCAAACATATAGATAAAATTAACCTGCTCCAGTATAACACCGAAGACAACCACCATCAGATCCGCTGTTGCCATGGCCACCAGATAGCGAGTGATGCATTTAGAGAGACCACATTTTCCCCGAGAAAAGATCACAATCGCCGTTAAATTAACTAAAAGGAATGTGAAAAGAAATAATTAAATTCAAACTGCCCTGTATTGTTCAGTGTACCTTGACTTGCGTCTTCAGCAGGAGGGTCTGAAGAAGAATCTCGACCCGAAACGTCGCCTACTTCCTTCGCTCCATAGATGCTGCCTCACCCGCTAAGTTTCTCCAGCATTTTTGTCTCCCTTCGATTTTCCAGCATCTGCAGTTCCTTCTTAAATGGTCATATTCCGGGAAAGATTCTTCCTTGCTGGATTTTAAAAGGCACTAAGCGTTATTCCCTTTATTCAGTGTCTCTATAGAGTGGACGGCTTGATTGTAATTATAATATATTTTGATGACTGGATATTACGTAACATAAAATAACTTTTTACTACCTCGGTACACGTGACAACACACTAAACTGGCAAAGTAAATTGTCTAGACTATGATCCAGAACAAGTTGAGTCGCCAGCTATGGCCGGTGCATCTTGCCGAAGCATCGTGCCTTCGAGGCGCCCCTGGATTCGTGGATACAGTTCGGAAGAGCTATCCGTGGAAGCGGGCTTCACACGAGTGGTGAACAGTGGCTATTGTCCAATCAGGCATGATCTCCGTAATAATGAGTGTACTAACATCACAGAAAATAGAAATTAATTAATGCGTTTCAACATTGTGTTTAAAAAAATGAATGCGAACAAAATCATAGAGATAGATGGCAAACGAGTAAAACGTGTATAAATGTACTGTTAACTGATCCGAGAAGCTCTCCTTATTGGGTGTTTGAACTGATGTTCCTGTGAAAAGCACAAGGGATCAGTGGTGGGGAAACGGCTCTAGACACTGCTTAGCATACAAGACGATTTCGATAGGAGATGCAGAGTAAAATCAGAGACAGATTATTTTTTGAAAGTAGCTGATTATTGGTTCTCCCTATAATATTAATCAGTTTTAAGGTTGGATCAAAGAAAATTGGTCACCTACTTCAATGGAACATAGAATGACGCTGACAAAGGCAACACATGGGCGCAGAGGTACTTTAGATCGACTCTACAGTTGGGAAGTAATTGTACGTCATATCAAAAGATGGTGAAATTACATTATCCTTTTAGATCGCTCTGACAATCAAAGTACATTTGGTCTATTCATTGAACAATTGAATTGGGGTCATTCATTTTTCTCATTGAGCATAAATAATCTAAACGTGGTTGAGGTTGAACAATTATAATTCCGTGTGTTGGGGATGCCAATGGAGTGGAAGATTCGCTTCAAGTGAGAGTTGAGAAAAAAATAAGCACTTTTCCGCTCTTTCGCTGGTTCCCGTGATTCTGGGTCCAGTTGTGCCCGCCACTACAGGTGGGCAGTGTGTGAGAAAGAACTGCAGATGCTGGTAACATCGAAGGTAGCCACAGAATGCTGGATAAATTCAACGGGTGAGGCAGCATCTATGGAGAGAAGGTATTGGCAACGTTTAGACTGAAGAAGGGTCTCGATCCGAAACGTCGCCAATTCCATTTATCCATAGATGCTGCCCCGCCCGCTACGTTTCTCCAGTATTTTGTGTCAGCCACAGATGGGAACCCGGGCACAAAGCGGAATAACATTCGTTTGAGCGTCGAATGCACTGACAGCGTTTGACAGAAGGCGACATTGGTGCTGAATTACCGACTCTTCGCTTTGTATGCATACAAACATATTCCTGGCATTGGGCGGCGTACATTTCCAATCTTTTCTAATTCAGTTGATATATTTAGATTTGTAAATGTATTGAAAATATTACTTAGATTCCCACATATTAGCAATAGAATAAATCTCAGTTTTTAATACTAAATTAACATATTTTATTAAAATGTCAATTAAAAAAAAAATTCGCACGAAAGAACTGGACATCAGCACGCATCCAGTATTATCAAAGACATTCAACGCAGTGGCGTCGTCCTGTTCTCGCTGCTACCATCGGGAATCCGTGCAGGCGGCTGAGAACTGTGACCTCCGGGTTCCAGAACATCTTTCTCCACCAGTCATTGAAATGTTGCACCACGCTCGACAGCTTTAAATGCATATATAATTGGCATTATACTAAAATAGAGCCAAACAAATAGCAATCATATCAAATATCTTACCAGGAATACCGACAACTGAAATTACGGGGTAGTAAATTCTGACGATGTTGTAAATTGCTGGATATCCCATTTCTGATGTTGCCAGAAGCAGATGCGGGAAATGTTCCAGTTGCCCACATGCGCTTGATGAAAGAGCTGTTATACACAAGGAGGCGGTCCATTGAGCCAATTAGTGCTGTCCTCAGTAGCATTAAAGTCACGAGACTGAACAAACAATCCGTATGAACTATTTTTATTCATGGTGTCACTCTGGTATATGCTTATTCGACGGGTATTAGAGACAAGTAATGGTAGTTTGTTTGGATTCGTTTTCAGTTCGCCTTTATAACGAAATTTGAACCATTTGAATAACAGTTTTCATTTACCTCGACATGTTTTAATCACACAATTTTTCTCAATCAATTAACGGCAATAAAATGCAGGATGAAACGTGATTAATGTTGCAGTTTAATGATTGATTCGACATTCTGGTGCGGGATACTTTATCTGCCATCGTGGATTTCAGATTACTATAGTAATTGAAATAATAGCTGGAGGGGGGGGGGGGGGGAGAAGGCTGAGATTTAAATGACAACTATTTTGTATGGCTGTCCCACACGTTATCGCAGATATTCCAAAACCAATCGCAAAACTGCCTGAGATATCCCAGATAGTCAAGGAAGGTGAATTCATTGTGTACATAGATTGGGAATAGTACTTTATTTGCCTGAAATGGAGTATTCGGCCAGAAACATGGGACTTTGCCATTGAATGTCACAACCAGTTTAATCGCACACAAGACGATTGATTTAACCATTACTTTAGAATATTTATTTTGTTGTCTTAATTTGTCAAGAGGCTTGGATTTTGTCTTAATTTTAGCCACGTCATTCGGTTTTGGAACACATCTTCCCTATAACACTCTCTTATTTCCGAAACCAACGAGCTTCTCTCCCACACATGACTACAGATAAACGACGACTTTTTTTTTTTGGTGCAAATTTATGATGTAAGAACGTCTCGAAATTATGTAACCAAATAGGTAGATTTATATCCCAAGTGTTTGGAGATGCATGATGCGAATAGAGTCCAACAGTGCAGTTAATTTAACGGTCAGTTTTGGAAAGATCGTAATTGGATTAAGGATGAATTTATATTGCAAGTCTTGCCTAGCTGTCGAAAAGGTGAACAAAGGTACTTTAAACAAGACTGAGAGCAATACTTGAGATGACAAACATATAATCGCAACCGAAGAGTACCATTTTGCACATGGGGGATGGTGAGTATATGGAGCAAACTGCCAGAGGAGTAAATTAAGGCAGGTAATATGACAACATTGAAAAGG
Source organism: Amblyraja radiata (assembly GCF_010909765.2). Taxonomy (NCBI): domain Eukaryota; kingdom Metazoa; phylum Chordata; class Chondrichthyes; order Rajiformes; family Rajidae; genus Amblyraja; species Amblyraja radiata. Next base: position 3,078,456 of record NC_045991.1, read on the forward strand.
CATTCCGACAGTTTCATGGGAAGGACATGTTTACAGGGATACTAGACCAAGTGCAGACCCGTTGGGTCTATTTCCCCAACGGCGTTTGCGCGGGGGGGGGCGGGGGCTGCGGCATCACACTCACATTAACCACCCCCCAACACACACAGGTGGGGGGAGGGGGAGGCGACAAAAGTGGAGGAAGGGTAGTGGAGGAGGAGGAAACGGGACATATTTGGGAGGGAAAGGAGAGTGGGATAGGGGGTTAAGAGGGGGATGAGGAGTGAGATGGGTGGGAGGCGGGGATGTGGAGGGAGTGAAGGAGGGTGGGAGGGGGAGAGGGGTGGGGGAGAGAGGGGAAAGAGTGGGGAGGGAGAGTGGAGGGGGAAGGGGGGAGAGAAGTGGTAGAGTGGGGAAAGAGTGGTAGGGGGAGTGGTGGAAGAGGGACAGAGGGGTAGTGGGAATGGGGCGGTGGGAATGGGGTGGCGTAGAGCGGGAAGGGGGTGGGGAGAGAGGGATGGGTGGGAGAGGGAGAGGGGTGATGAGAGGGAAACATAGAAACATAATATTCTATAATTACCCCCCTCAATCTTCTAAATTCTAGCGAGTACAAGCCGAGTCTATCCAGTCTTTCATTATATGAAAGTCCTGACATCCCAGGAATCAGAGAGGAGATGGAGGAAACGGGACATATTTGGGAGGGAAAGGAGAGCGGGGTAGGGGGTGAGAGATGGGGAGTGAGATGTGGGGGAGGGGGAAGAGGAGGGAGGGGAGGAGGGAGGGAGGGGGAGAGGGGTGGGGGGGGGGGAGAGGGGAAAGTGTGCGGAGGGAGAGTGGAGGGGGAAGGGGGGAGAGGTGAAAGAGTACGGAGGGAGGTGAAGAGGGGTAGGGGGAGTGATGGAAGAGGGACAGAGGGGTAGGACGAAGGGGGCGGGTGGAGAGAGGGAAGGGGGTGGGGTAGAGAGGGAAGTGGTGTGGGGAGAGAGGGGTGAGTGGTTGAGGGAGAGGGGTGAGGAGAGGGAAAAATAGAAACATAGAAATTAACTGCAGGAGTAGGCCATTCGGCCCTTCGAGGCTGCACAACCATTTAATATGATCATGGCTGATCATCCAACTCAGTATCATGTAGCTGCCTTCTCTCCATACCCCCTGATCCCTTTAGCCACAAGGGCCACATCTAACTCCCTGATAAATATAGCCAATGAACTGGCCTCGACTACCTTTTGTGCCAGTGAATTCCAAAGATTCACCACTCTCTGTGTGAAAATGTTTTTTCTCATCTCGGTCACAAAAGATTTACCCCTTATCCTCAAACCGTGACCCCTTGTTCTGGACTTCCCCAACATCTGGAACAATCTTCCTGCATCTAGCCTGTCCAACCCCTTAAGAACTTTGTAAGTTTCTATAAGATACCCCCTCAATCTTCTAAAATCTAGCGAGTACAAGCCGAGTCTATCCAGTCTTTATTCATATGAAAGTCCTGACATCCCAGGAATCAGTCTGGTGAACCTTCTCTGTACTCCCTCTATGATAACAATGTCTTTGACCATTGGGCATTGTGATATCACACGATGGAACGTTCACCAGGTGCTGGGGCTCCTGCAACGGCATATGTAAATGAATATATTCCGATTGGACATCTGTGAACATTGAGCATTGTGACATCATTTAATGGAACGTTCACCAGGGGCTGGGGCTGGGGCTGCTTCTATGGGTGAGAAGCCAGTTTTATTTTAAATATTGGGGGGTGGGGAGAAGGATTTGATTAAAAATGTGTACATAAACACGACGAAATGTAATCAGGAGTGGATACCTAGAAAGAACGTGAAATCTCTACCGAAATGGAAAACAATCTCGGCGATTCTGCGTCTGGTTTCGGCGTAGCAAGGAATCAAAGGTAGAAAGGCAGCCGGCAGCCGGACGGACGGACGCCGGCTGGCACACAGTTTTATATAATAATAGATAGATTATATAGAATCCCTGCACGCTGCCCGGAGAGGACGCTGGCGTTGACTGTTCGCCGCTTCTCCGCTTCTCCGCCCGCTGCCCCCCCCCTCCTGTCTGTTACCTATCTGTTACCTGTTACCTACCTTCCTGTCTGTACCTGTGCCTGTGCACCATGGACGCTGGACGCTGGACACCTCCTGTGCCTGTGCACCATTGACGCTGGACACCTCCCTGCACCAATGAGGGAGCTGGATCCTCTCTGCACCCGCACCGCTGGAAAACCTCTCTACACCTGCACTGCTGGACAACCTCCCTGCACCTGCACTGCTGGACAACCTCCCTGCACCTGCACTGCTGGATACTCTCTGCACCCTCATCACTGGACTACCTCTACACCTGCTCTGCTGGACACCCAATCTGCTCCCTCAATGCTGGACACCTCGCTGCATCTGCACTGCTGGTCAACCTCTTTGCTCCCTCACTGCTCGACACCTCGCTGCACCCGCTCTGCTGGACAACCTCTCTACTCCATCACCGCTGGATACTCTCTCCACCTGCACCTGCACCGCTGGACACCTCTCTGCACCCTCACCATCATGCTCAAATATTCAACTCTACAAATGACCTGTTTCTTCAACAACCACATCCCATCCTGCATCCAAGTCATTAAACAGCTTAGACTTCTACGTCGACCCCGTTTCATCCACAGAGGCTCTCGGCGCAAGCTTGTTTACTTCAACCACGGACATTCCATTCCACCCATCTGCTCACGACCACGCTCTACCCACCCTCAACTGCGTCACCCCGCCCCCCCATCCCAGCTGACCGCACGCACTGTCAACCAGGACAACCTCAGATCTCTCCAGCCTGCCCCCATCCCTCCAACCTCTCACAATGCCAACTTTGCCCTCCTCAACACCAGATCGCTCAACAACAAAGCACTTGCCCTCCATGAACTAATCCTTGACAACACTCTGGACTTCATTCTGCTCACTGAGACCTGGCGACAACCCAATGTCTTCTTCTCCCTCAATCTAGCATCCCCACCTGGATTTAATTACATTTCCAAACCCCGCCCCTCCCGCCATGGAGGTGGCCTCGCTGTTATTTTCAACCAGAATGTTCGTATCACTGAACTCACCTTCCCCCCAGTAGCATCATTTGAATTCCTCGCCTTCAAAGTCCTTTCCTCCATGACAGTAATCCTCATTTACCGGCCACCTAAACCAACCCCCTCCTTCCTAACTGACTTCACTGAAATCATCACACTTGCCTCATCCCTCTCCCCACGTCTGCTGCTACTTGGTGACTTAAATATTCACATGGACTCCCCCACCTGCAAGCTCGCATGTTAATTCGCCGTTTTACTTGACAACTTCTCTCTCACTCAGCACGCCACCTTTCCCACCCATGACAAAGGTCACATCCTTGACCTGGTCTGCTCCACAAATCAACCGGTACTCGACCTCCATCCATGCCTCTTCCCCCTCCCTGATCATAAGCTTATACGGTTCACCATCCCTTCTCCGACACCTCGCCCCCGCTTCCTCCGAGAAATCACCTTCCGTAATCTAAAATCCATTGATCCCCACCATCTCTCTGACCTGCTCTCCACCACTCTCCCCCTGGACTCAACCCCCATCTCACCTAATGATCTCACAAACCATCTCAACTCCACCTTTTCTACCTCCCTTAACACCATGGCCCCCCTTAAAACAAGAACCGTAACTTTCAACACATCTTCACCCTGGTACACACCTGCACTTCGTAATCTGAAACAGACTGGTCGCCGACTTGAACGACTCACAAATAAATCATCTCTCACAGTCCACCTTGAAGCTTACAAACTCCACCTCACTGACTACAAATATGCCCTAATTGCTGCAAAATCTGCCTACTTCTCCTCCATATTCACCGATCCCTGCCTAAACCACAGAACCCTCTTCTCTACAGTGGGCAACCTCAAGCCTCGAGCCAACACTCTCCCTACCTCTACTCCGGAACTCTGCAACTCATTCCTCCACTTTTTCGCTGATAAAATCAGTACAATCTATCAATCTTTATCCCCTGTACCCGACTCCCCAGCATCTACTCCACGACCTACCAAGGCCTCTCCTTTCAACATCTCCACTGACCTCCTTACCCCTCAGCACTTCCAAACCGTCTACCTGCTCCCTCGACCCACTCCGCACTCCCCTGCTGAAGTCCTGCCTCCCCGTTCTCTGCCCCTACCTCACTAATCTCTTCAACTCCTCATTGTCCCAAGGAATTGTCCCCTCCGCTTTCAAAACTGCTGCTGTCACACCAATGTTAAAGACACCTGGTCTTGATCCCTCCTCTCTCATTATCTACCGCCCAATCTCAAACCTCCCCTTTCTTTCAAAAACCCTGGAGCGTATCGTTGCGTCGCAACCTCATTCCCACCTCCTTGCGTATAACCTACTTGAACCCCTCCAATCTGGCTTTCGCCCCCTCCATAGAACAGACACTGCTCTCCTCAAAGTCCTCAACGACCTCCACACCTCTGCTGACACTGGTTCCCTCAACATCCTCATTCTCCTCGACCCGAGCGCAGCCTTCGACAAAGTGAACCATAACATTCTGCTCACCAGACTCAAAGACCTCGGCATTGAAGGCTCAGCACTCAGCTGGCTCCGTTCCTACCTTTCCAACAGATCCCACTCCATCTCTCTCCACAACCACACCTCTGCTACAGCCACAGTCACTCAAGGCGTTCCCCATGGCTCCGTACTCGGCCCCCTCCTCAACCCCCCCCCTCCCATATCAACTCCTTTGTCAGCTATAAAAACCTGGATGCAACATAACCTCCTCAAACTCAACAGCGATAAGACAGAATTCCGCCTCATAGGCTCCAAAGCCACACTCAGCAAAACCAATAACCCCACTATCACCATCGACAGCACCACTGTCTCCCCATCTCACCAGGCCCGCAACCTTGGCGTGATCTTTGATCCCACCCTCTCCCTTGAGCCTCACATCCGCCATGTCATTAAAGCCTCCTTCTTTCATCTCCGCAACATCGCCAAACTCAGACCCTCTCTCACACCTCCCGATGCTGAAAGACACATCCATGCCTTCATCTCCTCCCGACCTGACTATTGCAACACACTTCTCCTTGGCATCAGCTCCACCTACATCAACCGACTCCAACTGGTCCAGAACGCAGCCGCCCGACTCATCACCCACACTAAATCCTGGCATCACATCACTCCAGTCCTCAAACAATTTCACTGGCTTCAATCTCCCACCGGATCGCCTACAAAATCCTGATCCTCACCTACAAAGCCTTCCACCATCTGCCACCCCCCCCCCCTCCCCATATCTCACTGACCTCCTCTCCCTCTACCAACCCTCACGGTCCCTCAGATCCACATCAGCCGGTCTCCTCTCCATCCACAAGTCCAACCTCCGCAGTTTGGGGGACAGAGCCTTCTCCAGGGCAGTTCCCAGACTCTGGAACTCCCTCCCCCAACTGATCCGCAATTCCGAGTCCTTCACCATCTCCCAGTCCCGCCTCAAGACCCATCTCTTCACCTCTGCCTATCTTTAGCCCCACGTCCCCCTCCCTTTTCATCTGTGCATTAATTGCCTCATATTGTGTTTATATTGAATTCTGTCTTTACTTTGTGTACTACTCATGTCTCTACTATTTATTTCATTCCCCTTACATGTTTGTCCTCTACCCGCTAAATTTTTGTAAGGTGTCCTTGAGACACTTGAAAGGTGCCCATAAATAAAATGTATTATTATTATTATTATTATTATTATTATTATTATTATTATTATTATTATTATTATTATTATTATTATTATTATTATTATTATTATTATTATTATTATTATTATTATTATTATTATTATTATAGTTGATCGAAAGGCAGGCACGTGTGACTAGTGTATATGTGGCATCTTTGTCGGAATGGGCAAGTTGTGCCAATGCGCATGCTTCCATGAACATGTCTATGACTCTATGACATCATGAGATAAGAAACATCGCGTTTGACACCCCCATATTCAAGATAAATACGTTAATGGTTTCCTATGGGTGAATTAAAAGGGATCCGAAAGTTGGTCAATAATGAACTAATTCAAAAGTGAATATCCGAATGTACCACAGTGTATAAATGCCTGAATATAAAAATTAGCTCTACATGATTCATTCAGTGAAATACTTTTGGTTCTCTCAGACTGTTGTTCGGTGTCCCAGGTACAGAGTGGCTGTAATTACCCAACTACAATATCCCCAATTTGATATCAACTCAGGATTTGCAACCGGGACGTCACCTGCGATCGCTGTCTATAGCATGTCAAGTTGATCGGATATGCCAGGATAGACACAACACGCTGCAGTAACTTGGCGGGGCAGGCAGCATCTCTGGACAGAAGGAACGAATGATGTTTCGGACTGAGACCCTTCATCAGACCAACATATGCCAGGATGATCAGGGAACGTGTGTTATAGGAGTTGTTTCGTGTTCAATGCTAAAGATTTATACCTGCACTAGGTGTGTAAATACAGTATTTATTTTGACTCGTGTTGTTGATTCTCTGCCATGGTTGCGAATATGTTTAATGCTTCTTCATATTCACTATGGATTTCAGCAAGACATAAGACAACGTTCCGCATAGTAGGCTGCTCTGGATGTTTATATCCCATGGGATGCAGTAGATATAGCTGATTGGATATAAATTGGCTTCATGGAATGAAGCAGAGGGTGATGTTGGAAGGTGGATTTGCCTTTCGGATTGGAGGCTTGTGACTAGTGATGTGCCTCAGCGTTCGGTGCTGGCCTCATTGCTGCTTGCCATCGATATCAATGATTTGCATGACAACGTCCATTGAATTAACATCAAGTTTGCAGGTGACACAAATGTGGGTGGCTTTGTAGATAGTGCAGATGATTGTCAAAAATTACAACATTGTGATAATCGGTTAGACAGGTGGGCTGAGCAAAATATGAAGGAATTTTATACAGATAAATATGACTTATTACATCTTCGAAAGTAGAACATTAGCATGTCTTACGCAGAGAATGGTAGGACTCTTGAGAGTATTGTGGAGTAAGGGGAACTAGGAGTGCAGGCACATAGTTCGTTGAAAGTGGAGTAGCAGGTAGATAGGGAGGTAGAAAAGGCTTTTTGGCACATTGGCCTTCGTCAGTCAGTTATCGGCTCGTGTTTCACTTACACAAGACGTTGTTTCTGCTGTAGGCAGAAAATCGTGTTCAAATTTGCGAACTATGTTACAGGAAATATGTTGTCAAGCTGGAAAGAATGCAGGGAAGGTTTAAGACTATTATCTAAATGGTGGCCGACTAGGAAAAGGGGAGATGCAGCGAGACCTGGGTGTCATGGTACACCAGTCATTGAAAGTGGGCATGCAGGTGCAGCAGGCAGTGAAGAACGCGAATGGTATGTTAGCTTTCATAGCAAAAGGATTTGAGTATAGGAGCAGGGAGGTTCTACTGCAGTTGTACAGGGTCTTGGTGAGACCACACCTGGAGTATTGCGTACAGTTTTGGTCTCCAAATCTGAGGAAGGACATTATTGCCATAGAGGGAGTGCAGAGAAGGTTCACCAGACTGATTCCTGGGATGTCAGGACTGTCTTATGATGAAAGACTGGATAGACTTGGTTTATACTCTCTAGAATTTAGGAGATTGAGAGGGGATCTTATAGAAACTTACAAAATTCTTAAGGGGTTGGACAGGCTAGATGCAGGAAGATTGCTCCCGATGTTGGGGAAGTCCAAGACAAGGGGGCACAGCTTAAGAATAAGGGGGAAATCCTTTAAAACCGAGATGAGAATAACTTTTTTTCACACAGAGAGTGGTGAATCTCTGGAACTCTCTGCCACAGAGGGTAGTCGAGGCCAGTTCATTGGCTATATTTATGAGGGAGTTAGATGTGGCCCTTGTGGCTAAGGGGATCAGAGGGTATGGAGAGAAGGCAGGTACGGGATACTGAGTTGGATGATCAGCCATGATCATATTGAATGGCGGTGCAGGCTCGAAGGGCCGAATGGCCTACTCCTGCACCTAAGTTCTATGTTTCTATGTTTCTATGTTTCTATGTAAGAGGATGTTGCCGTGTGCCACGAGAATGAGCTATAGTGTGCTGTTGCGCAGACTAGGACTTCGATCCTTGGAATGCAGGAAGATGAGGTGAGATCTTACATAAGTGTTAAAAATCTTGAGAGGAATAGATTGTATAAACGCTCTTGCCCAGTCTATGATTGTTTAAGAATCGAAAACAAGAGGACATAGGTTAAAGGTAAGAGTGGCCACCATGTTCAAGAACGTTCATCCCATCAATTAAACATTGCATTCACGAACTAAGTTATGGCACTTTGGCTTTTTTTTTTAATGTATTGTTCATTTACTTATCTATCTATCTATCTATCTATCTATCTATCTATCTATCTATCTATCTATCTATCTATCTATCTATCTATCTATCTATCTATCTATCTATCTATCTATCTATCTATCTATCTATCTATCTATCTATCTATCTATCTATCTATCTATCTATCTATCTATCTATCTATCTATCTATCTATCTATCTATCTATCTATCTATCTATCTATCTATCTATCATCGGTGACATCTCCGACTCTAGGCTGGGCTGTGTCTCCGACTGTGGCCAGGGTCTGGGTCTCCCACGCTGCGCTGAGCCGAGTTGGGTCTCGGAAGCTGGCCTGCTGCTGGGGCGAGGCGGCTGCTTCGGCGGGGCTGCTGCTTGGGGCGGGGCTGCTGCTTGGGGCGGGGCTGCTGCTTGGGGCGGGGCGGGGCGGCTGCTTGGGGCGGGGCGGCTTCTTGGGCCGGTGCTGCTGCTTGGGAGGGGCTGGGCTGGGCTGGGCTGCTTGGGGATGGGCTGCCTGGTGCTGGGTTGCTTCGGGTTCCCCCGAAAGTCCGGTTGGGAACCTCCACTTGCCACACTCAGCTGCAATAAAGAAGCGATGGTGCAAGAAGGGGCGGAATGTCCCGTGGAGTGACAGGGGAATAAACTATTCCGGGCGGCGCCGACTGATAGGAGAAGAGATCGATCTGCGCACGCGTGGTTTTTAAAGATTTTTAAAGCTCGCTAGGCCCCTGTCCCACTTAGAAAACCTGAACGGAAACCTCTGGTGAATTTGCGCCCCACCCAAGGTTTCCGTGCGGTTCCCGGAGGTTGCAGGTTGTTTCCGCCGGTAGTGGAAGCAGGTAGGGAGACTGACAAAAACCTCCGGGAACCGCACGGAAACTTTGGATGCGGCACAAAGTCTCCAGACGTTTCTTTTCAGGTTTACTAAGTGGGACAGGGGCATAACTTTTACGACATTCAACCGATCGCAGCCCAGGAGAACGGCGATAAGACTGACGAAAATTTGTAGCGCAATCGCGAACCGTTTTTGCGTAAATAGAAAGACCGCCAAACCGGTAGATAACAAGATCGGAGTTTTAGTTATGTATCGATATATGTTTTCCCAGGGTGGAACTATGATATTCTACAGAGCATAACGTGAAAGTTAAACGGGCAAAGTGTAATGGAGATGAAAGGCACAAGTGTTAGCGTGATGCCTACAAGTGAGAATGGGGAGCGAGGATTAGAAGAGCAAATATGTAAGAGGTAGCAGATATTAGTAGTAAGCACAAGGTAGTGATTGTGGGAGATTTCAATTTTCCACACATAGACTGGGAAACATATTATGTAAATGGACTGGATCGTTTGGATTTGTAAAATGTGTGCAGGATTTTTGCAGCATTAGTTAGATGTACCTACTAGAGAAGGGGCGGTGCTGGTCCTCCTGTTAGGAAATGAGACGGGTCAGGTGGCAGAGGTATGCGTTGGGGAGCACTTCGGGTCCAGTGATCACAATACCATTAGTTTCAATATAATTATGGAGGAGGTCAGACTTGGACCTAGGGTTGAGATGTTTGATTGAGAAAGGCTAACTTTGAGGAGATGCGAAAGGATTTAAAGGAGTGAATTGGGACATTTTGTTTTATGGGAAGGATGGAAAAGAGAAATGGAAGACATTTAAAGGTGACATTTTAAGAGTACAGAATCTTTATGTCCATGTTCGGTCGAAAGGAAATAGTAAAAATTGGAAAGAGCCATGGTTTTCAATGGAAATTAGACATCTACAATTAGGCAGCATGGTGTAAATGATGTGCTTGAGGAGTATAAAGAAAGTAAAAAGAATCTTAAGAAATAAATTAGAAAAGATTAAAGAAGATATGAGTTTGCTTTGGCAAGTAAATTGAAAGTAAATCCAAAGGGTTTCTACAGCTATATTAATAACAACAGGGATAACATTGGTCCATTACAGAGTCAGAGTGGACAGCTATCTGCAGAGTCAAAAGAGATGGGGGAGATATTGAACAATTTATATTCTTCGGTATTCACCAAGGAGAAGGATATTGAATTTTACTTCGGAGTCACGTGAGTGACTACGTGAAGAAGACCCCGTCCAGCCGCACACGCGTCACATCGTCAGACGCATGGCGCAGCGACCGGTTGTAGAGGGGCAGAGCTCCTCCAGCGGTAAGTTTAAAAAGCCTGAAGTATATTCACTTTCGCTTTCAGGTCGCTTTCTTCGGGGAATAGACTTGTAGTATGTACAATGCAAGTTTATGATGGAGAAAGTGCATAAAGGATAGGGAAGGCGTACCGAAGGTAAAACTCAAGAAGACCGCGGATCTGCGAGTAACGGGCGCCCGCTTAACCAGTCGGTGGCAGCGATGCCATCGACTGCATTGTTAGTACAGTCGCAGTACCGTTGGGGCGCAAGGCCAGCAAAAAGTCTGTTCGGCCAGTGGACTCTGAGGAGTCAGACCAGGAGGTTTCCCCTCCTCAGGCAGACTTTATGTCTGCTCGGATCGCAAATTTCAAATTCCTCATGGAAAAAATGATTTATCAGGACCCACTCCAGGAGGAGTACTGTCCGCGTTGGCCTACGGGAGAGCCAGCGCAGGCAGCGCCTGAAAATGGTCCGGCAAGGCGTTGGCCTACAGGAGAGCCAGCGCCAGCAATGCCTGAGGAATGGCAATTTATGCATTGGCCTACAGGAGAGCCAGCGCCAGCAATGCCGGAACAAGGGCGATTCATGCGTTGGCCTACAGGAGCGCGGGGAGCACCTGTACGAGGGGTTGCTATGCGTGGGCCTACGGGAGAGCCCGCGCTGGGAGCACCTGAAGCAGGGATACCAGATCGCCCGCACCATGAGGAGGATTATTTTACGGGTCAGCTAGATTCGGATGACGAATCATATGAGGACCAGAGCCCAATAACAGAGCCTAAAATACCAGGCCTGGCCCAAATGTTTGCCGTTCTCAGACTAACAGGGGAACCATTGGGAGACGAATTAGCAATGACAATGAATTACTTGCTCTCCCATCAGCTCCAGGAACTCACTATGGACGAGACTGAAAAAAAATATGAAACCCCGCAGAATTGCCCACTTTTAGCAGTTAATAATATAATATGGTGCTATTTGGGCATTGCAGTACGCGGACAAGAAATGAAATTAGAGCGGGTGCTGAAGTTGCTGGGATCAGGCTTCACGGCTTTCGCCAGATGCATGAATGAGGAGCACGTGTCTGTATCACAACAGGATGCCTTAGCACTCATGTGTAGTGCACACTTTGAAATAAACTGTATTCGTAAAAGTGCTATACGGCCTAACATACACCCTAAGTGTGCGGGCTCTGTAAACCAGCTAATATTCAATTACCTAATCTGCTTTTTGGAGAGGATCTGGTCAAAAGGGTAAAATACCTGAATGAAGAAGCAAAAACCGTGGGGATGATGAAACCACTGGTGCTCGGCAGATCAGTTCGAAGGCAGTGTCCCTACCGACGTGCGGTGACTGGGGCCGGTGAAGGAACAAGTCGGTCTTTCCCATATATGCGTTATTGGCGCACTGCTCCTGGGACACGTGGAGGTTACAGTTTTCCCACTAGGAGCAGAGGACAACATTCTTCACCGGCAAACCCCGAGGTACGTGGGTCTGATCCTGATAGAAACATATTAAGTGTTTCACACTTACAAGTTGAAGGGAGGTTATAATTCTTCTTAAAATAATGGCAAGAAATAACATCTGATGCATTTGTACAGTGCAGTATAGTGGGGTCTAGAATTGAAAATTGTGTAAAAAAGGGGGTTATTGAGAAGTCAGTTCGTCAACGCCACCAATTTGTTTCAAATATTTTTTCCTACAGCAAAAAAGGATGGTGGGTGTAGAATCATTCTCGATCTGACGAGTCTTAACCCCTTTGTATAGCATAAACATTTTACAATGGAGACATTTGCCAATGCGATACAGCTAATGCCAAGTAAATGCTATATGGCATTTATATCCAACAGTTTAACCTTCTTAACCAGCCTTCCACGAGGAACCTTGTCAAAGGCCTTACTAAAGTCCATATAGACAACATCCACTGCTTTACCCTAATCAATTTCCCGAGTAACCTCTTCAAATAATTCAAGAAGATTAGTCAAACATGACCTTCCAGGCACAAATCCATGTTGACTGTTCCTAATCAGACCATTCTGGTTGAAACACCTTCCATTGTTCTACAGACTGATGTTAGTGCTCTACATTGGTGCGCTACTAATACTATTTCCAGCTGTGGAGGTAGATTGAATGCGGAGGAAGTACCTTTGCTGTAAGCACAAGGGATCAATTACTTAGAGCTTTTAGGAACATTTTATGGGCTTAAAGCTTATTGCTCTAATATGCATAACTTGCATGTTGAGGTACAGATTTACAATACTACGACAGTAGCGTATGTTCATCATATGGGTGGAATCAAGCCAGAATCTTGTGATAGATTGGCATACGTGAGCTGGAGCTGGTGTATTACCAGAAACATTTGGCTTTCGGCAATCTACCTGCCAGGTAGATTCAACATAGTTGCAGACATAAGGCCACGTAAATTAAATGACAATACAGGATGGATGTTGAATCGTGACAAATGTAATAAGGTCGTTGCACGGTTCGGAATGTCGGACTTGTTTGCATCCAGACTAAACCACCAATTACCTAAATATGTTTCAAGGGAACCGGATCCTGGGGCAATAGCGGCGGATGCTTTCTCGCTGCATTGGGGTGGAATGTTTTGGTATGCATTTCCTCCATTTTGCCTCATCAGTCGGTGACGACAAAAGATCAAACTGTTCTCCGCTTCAGGAGTATTGGTGGTACCAGATTGGCCTACACAACCATGTTACCCTCTGGTGTTACAAAATGAACACAAAGCCCCTTAAGATTATTCCCAAACAGGAAAACCTACTTGTGTACCCTGTAACTGGTGTTTCGCATCCTTCACATGATCGTATTGGTTTGTTGATTTGCAGATTCTAAGGAGGCCATATCTCAGAAGAGGACTATCAGGTTTTACTGTGGATGTTATTGCGGCAGCCTGGAGGGATAGTACAAAGAAGCAGTACATTTCTTACATAAGGAAATGGGAGGTGTTCTGCTGAAGGCAGAATATTTCATACCACACTGCAGACATTCCAGATGTGTTAGAGTTTCTGTCAACACTCGATTTTAAGTTAAGCTATAGTGCGATCAATACTGCAAGGAGTGCACTCTCTGCATATCTATAGAGGGATTCAGAACGATATCCTGTAGGGTCACACCCTTTGGTCTGTAGCCGTATGAAGGGAATTTTCTATTCCAAGCCTCATAGACCCAGGTATACAGTAATCTGGAATGTAAGGGATGTGCTGATGCTCCTTCGTCAATGGACTCCCATTTCAGCTCTGTCTTTGGCCAAAGTTACCATGAAGGTAGTCATGCTCATGGCACTAGTTTCAGCACAGAGAGTGCAGACATTGCAGAAACTACCAATAGACAGGATGGAGATAGCTACAGATGCCATTACGTTCTATGTCTATGATTTGCTCAAACAGAGCAGACCTGGGGTCACAGGGTGTAAGTTGATTTTTTCAGCATATCCTACGGATCCACGTTTATGTGTAGTGTAACATTTACGATGTTACATTGAAGCCACCAGAACCTTAAGAGGTGCAGAATCAGCATGTTTTTATCAGCCATAAGAAGACGCATAAGGACGTGTCGGTTCAGACTATCTCATGGTGGCTGAAATAGGTGCTGGTTGATGCAGGTATTGGTACTGACAAATTTAAATCTCATTCCACCAGGGCGGCATCAACTTCGGCGGCCAGGGATTTTGGACGTCCCAATAAACCATATCCGCGCTGCCGCAGGATGGGTAAGTGAACGGATGTTTAACAAGTATTACCATAAGGAGATTACAGAACCTGGGGTAGTAGGTCGTGCTGTTTTTGATTCAGTATTAAGTTTCCCCCTGGGATAGAGGGGTAACTATTGTGTTTGTTGTGATAAATAAACCATTAACTATGTGCATCAATTTACGGTTATGCATTGTTGATTACTTTACTCATTTAGAGTCAATCAGTGCAGTGAGACGCCTGGATTTGAATCTAAGGCATGAAATCACAGAGCATTAAAATCTTCACGTAGTCTCTCACGTGACTCCGAAGTAAAATAGTAAGATTAAACGAGAACTTACCAGTTTCAAGTTTGATCTATATTTTATGAGGAGTTACGACGAGGGACTACGTGCCCTCCGCACCCACACCTCATAATGGTAATCTGGTAGTTCTAGTCTTCACTTATCTTACTATAATACCATAGTCACTATTATCTGTGATTTCACACCGCTGCTTTGAAGATTGACGCGTGTGCAGCTGGACCGGGTATTCTTGACGTAGTCTCTCATCGTAACTCCTCATAAAATGAAGACCAAACTTCAAACTGGTAAGTTTTCGTTTAATATTACTATTATGTGAGGTAAGGGAAACAAGTAGAGTAGCTATGGAAACTATGCGATTCAAAGAAGAGGAAGTACTGAGACTTTTGAAAACTATAAAAGTGGATAGGTCTTCACGTCCTGACAGGATATTCCAAAGGACATTGATGGAAGTCAGTGCAGAAATCGCAGGGGCTATGACAGAAATATTTCAAATGTCATTAGAAACGGGGAAAGTGCCGGAGGATTGGCGCACTGCGCATGTTGTTCCATTGTTCCAAGGATTCTAAGAGTAAACCTAGCAATTATAGACCTGTTAGTTTGTCGTCAGTGGAGGACAAATGAATGGAAAGGATACATAGAGATAACATATATAAGCATGTGGATAAACAGGGTCTGATTAGGAACAGTCAACATGGATTTGTGCCTGGAAGCTCATGTTTGACTAATCTTCTGGAATTTTTGAAGAGGTTACCAGGGAAATTGATGAGGGTAAAGCAGTGATTGTTGTCTATATGGACTTCAGTAGGGCCTTTGACAAGGTTCCTCATGGAAGGTCGGTTAAGAAGGTTCAATTGTGGGGTATTAATGGTGGAGTAGCAAGATGGATTCAACAGTGGCTGAATGGGAGCTGCCAGGGAGTAATGGTGGATGGCTGTTTGTCAGGTTGGAGGCCGGTGACTAGTGGGGTGCCTCGATAATCTGTGTTGGGTCCATTGTTGTTTGTCATGTACATCAATGATCTGGATGATGGTGTGGTAAATTGGATTAGTAAGTATGTAGATGATATTACGATAGATGATGTTGTGGATAAGTAAGTCGATTTTCAAAGTCTACAGAGAGATTTAGGCCATTTGGAAGAGTGGGCTGAAAGATGGCAGATGGAGTTTAATGCTGATCAGTGTGAGGTGCTACATCTTGGTAGGACAAATGAAAGTAGGACGTACATGGTAAATGGTAGCGAATTGAGAAATGCAGTTGAACAAAGGTATCTAGGAATAACTGTACATAGTTCCCTGAATGTGGAATATCATGTAGATAGGTGGTAAAGAAAGCTTGTGTGCTGGCCTTTAGAAATCAGAACATTGAGTATAGAAGTTGGGATGCAATGTTAAAAATGTACAAGGCATTGGTGAGGCCAATTCTGGCGTATGGTGTACAATTTAGGTCGACTAATTATAGGAAGGTTGTCAACAAAATAGAGAGAGTACAGAGGAGATTTACTAGAATGTTGCCTTGGTTTCAGCAACTAAGTTACAGAGAAAGGTTGAACAAGTTAGGTCTTTATGCTTTGGAGCGCAGTATGTTAAGGGGGGACTTGATGTACGTCTTTAAAATGATGAGAGAGATAGACAGAGTTGACGTGGATACGTTTTTTTCCATTGAGAGTAGGGACGATTCAAACAAGAGGACATGACTTGAGAATAAAGGCACAGAAGTTTTGGGGGTACCATGATGGGAACCTCTTTACACAGAGAGTGGTAGCTGTGTGGATGAGCTTCCAGTGGAAGTGGTGGAAGCGGGTTCGATTTTATCATTTAAAAATCAATTGGATAAGTATATGGACGGGAAAGGAATGGAGGGTTATGGTCTGAGTGCAGGTATATGGGAGTACGGGCAAGTAAGTGTTCGGCACGGACTTGAAGGGCCGAGATGGTCTGTTATCCGTGCTGTAATTGCTGTATGGTTATATAACATTCAGAAAATATATTGGTGAAAACATGAATCTCCATGACACTGAGACCGACGGTCCAAGTACGATCAATGCATTCACTACAGTGCATTCAGAAAGTATTCAGACCGTTTCACCTTTTCCGCATTTTGTTACGTTGCAGCCTTACTCTAAAATGGATGCACCTCATTGTTTTTATCGTCAATCTACACACAATACCAGGTAATGAAGAAGCGAAAACAGGTGTTTAGAATTTTTTGCAAAGTAATTAAAAATAAATAACTGACAAATCACATTTACATAAGTATTCAGACCCTTTGCTATGAAACTCAAAATTGAGCTTAGGTGCATCTGTGGAGATGGGAGAACCTTCCAGAAGGACAATATCTGCAGCACTTCACCAGTCAGGCCTTTATGGTAGGGTGGCCAGACGGAAGCCACTCATTAGAAACATGCTTCTTGGAGTTTGCCAAAAAGTACCTAAGCAAGATTATCTGTCTGATGAATCCAAGATTGAAGTATTTGGTCTGAATGCCAAGCGTCACGTCTGGAAACAAGGCACCGCTCATCACCTGGCCACCATGCCTACCATGAAGCATGATGGTGGCAGCATCATGCTGTGGGGATGTTTTTTCATTGGAAGGAACAGGGAGACTAGTCAGGGTCGAGGGAAAGATGAACGGAGCAAAGTACAGAGAGATCCTTGATGAAAACCTGCTCCTGAGCGTTCAGGACCTCATACTGGGGCGGAGGTTTACTTTACAACTGGACAACGACCCCAAGCACACAGCCAAGACAACGGAGGAGTGGCTTCGTGACAAGTCTGTGAATGTCCTTGAGTGGCGCAGCCAGAGCCCTGACTTGAACCCGATCCATCATCTCTGGAGGGACCTGAAAATAGCTGTGCATCGCCGCACCCCATTACACCTGACAGAGCTTGAGAGGATGTGCAGCGAAGAATGGGAGACATTGCCCAAATACAGGTTTGCCAAGCTTGTAGCGTCATACCCAAGAAAACTATAAGCTGTAATCGCTGCCAAAGGTGCCTCAATAAAGTACTCAGTAAAGGATCTGAATACTTAGGTAAATAATGAGTCACGAGTGTGTTATTGTCTCTCTCTTGTAAATGAGATATCTCAGTTATTTATTTTTAATAACTTTGCAAAAATGTCTAAACACCTGTTTTTTTATTATTATGGGTTATTGTGTGTTGATTGATGATAAAAAAATGAATTCAATCAATTTTGCAATAAGGCTGGAATGGAATAAAATATGGAAAAGATGAAAGTGTCTGAAATCTTTCTGAATGCACTGAACGTAGCTTGCTCATGATCTGCACCGACATGGTTGGGAAAAAGCACATTTCTATGTTGTGTAAACGTTGCTGTGGGCTGAAATCTCATTGAAAACGAAAGCAAATATTCGGAAACAGACATTGGAAGACATCACTCGGATCAGATTCGCGTAGTACCTAATAAAAACGATTATATTTTTGTTTTAGAGTTTCCATTCCGTACAAACATCCGTCAACCGTTTGTTCAACGTTCGCAAATCTTTGAGTTTCGGGTTTATATCCTGCGTTTTGAATTATGTTCTCATCTCTCAGAGTAAAATTTGGTATTCTCATGTTTGGATTGATAACCTTGCAAATTATTTAATAATGTATCTGTAACATCCGGTTTCTGTAATAAAATAAACGAATTCGCCCTGAAAACTGTAAGCATTATCGATGCTCCGTAATGAAATACGTTTTTTGTGTTATTGTTTGAAAGTTTAACGAAGAGTTAATCGGGTTTTCATTTTATCTACAGAGCTGCCCATTACATGTTAAAATATATTTCACTCCATTCTTCAGCTCCTCTCTGAATTTCCTCTGTGTCAGTGCATAGATGCACGTGTTGGTGCAGGTACTGATAAACTGCAACATAAAGCCAAATTGCTGCACTATATATATCGGCGTGCTGAAGTATCTGTCTATGTAGGTATAATTTTCCGCCTGCCAGTTCATAGAATGTACAACATAGGGTATCCACAGTAAAATAAAATTGGCTGAAAGTGCGAACAACCAAATCATGGACCTTCTCCGGTTCTCCACCTCTGGATCTTTCTGATTCTCACTGCTGTTCCGGAGTCCCTGGCGGACTCTGTTTGCCGCTATGATGTGTCTTACGGTTAAAGCATTGAAAAGCAGAATTAAACAGATTGGTAATAACGGAGTCGTGATACAGTCAAATAACTCGTAGGCTCTCCACCCTGATGATGTAAGGAATTCGGCTGTGGCGACGCAACGCCATGGATCCACAGCAAAGTAAAACGGAATAGACTTGGAACAACATCCTGCGCACACTGTTCCGATCACCGCAGATGCTGTTCGCTTCGTGCAATATTTCTTCCGCATATTCTGACAACAGATCGTGACGTAACGATCAAAAGTGAAAGCAACCGTCAACCAAACGGAACAGTCCGTGGTTGCGACTCGGAGGACAAGTATCAGAGCACACAATGGCATTGTGAGCAAGAAATTAGCAAACAGATAAATATAATTAACCTGCTCCAGTATAACAGCGAAGTCAACCACCATCAGATCCGCTGTTGCCATGGCCACCAGATAGCGAGAGATGCATTTGGAGAGACCACATTTACCCCGAGAAAAGATCACAATCGCCGTTAAATTAACTAAAAGGAATGTGAAAAGAAATAATTAAATTCAAACTGCCCAGCCCTAGAATGCTACAATGCTCCCTGATTACTGGAGGAACGGAAGGAAGCGACTCCATCTACATTCACGCTGCCCAGGCAAAGATAAGCATAAATCAAGGACGTCGCACCCTGATCACTCCCACCTCCACTATTCGATAAGAGGTGCAGAAGTGAAATAAAACGCGCACATTCATATTCCGTGTAGACAAAACAGCTAGAGAAACTCAGCGGGCGAGGCAGCATCTATGGAGCGAAGGAAATAGGCAACGTTTCGGGTCAAGATCCTTCTTCAGAAGGAGGGTCTGAAGAAGGGTCTCGACCCGAAACGTCGCATAAACATCGCTCCATAGATGCTGCCTCACCGGCTAAGTTTCATCCGCTAGGTTTCTCCAGCATTTTTGTCTCCCTTCGATTTTCCAGCATCTGCAGTTCCTTCTTAAACGGTCATATTCAAAGATAGTTTCTTCCTAATTGGATTTTAAAAGGCAATAAACGGTATTCCCTTTATTCAGTGTCTCTACAGAATAGCGGCTTGATTGTAATTATAATATTTTTTTGAAGACTGGATATCACGTAACATAAAATAGCTTTTTTACTACCTCAGTACACGTGACAACGCAATAAACTGGCAAACTAAATTTTCAAGACAATGATCCAGAAGAAGTTGAGTCGCCAGCTATGGCCGGTGCATCTTCCCGAAGCATCGTGCCTTCGAGGTGCCCCTCGAATCGTGGCTACAGATCGGAAGAGCCATCCGTGGAAGCGGGCGTCACACGAATGGTGAACAGAGGCTACTGTCCAATCAGGGATGATCACCGTAAAAATGATTGGACTAAAATCACAGAAAAATGAAAATAATTAATGCAAACAAAATCATAGAGGTAGATAGCAAATCAATTTAAAAAAAAACATTGCGTTGGAAAAAAATAATAATATTAACAAAATCATAGAGATAGATGGCAAACGGTTAAAAAACGTGCAAAAATGTACGGGACGTTAACAGATCCGAGAAGCTATATTCCTCTCCTTTTTTTGGTGTTGAACTGATGTTCCTGTGAAAAGCACAAGGGATCAGTGGTGGGGAAACGGCTCGGCACTGCTCAGACAAAATATTTTTGATAGGAGATTCAGAGAAAAGTCAGAGACAGATTATTTTTGAATGTAGCTAATTATTGATTATCCCTGTTGATCGGTTTTAAGGGTGGATCGAAGAAAGATGGTCAATGGAATATGGAATGACGCTGACAAAGGCAATACATCGGCAACATTCCAAATAGAGGTACTTTAGATTGAAGATGACATTTGGTAAGTAATTGTACGTCATATCAAAATATGGTGAAATTACATTATCATTTTATGGCAATCAAGGCACATTTAGAAACATAGAAACATAGAAAATAGGTGCAGGAGGTGGCCGTTCGGCCCTTCGAGAGAGCACGTCATTCATTGTGATCATGGCTGATCGGCCCCTATCAATAACCAGTGCCTGCCTTCTCCCCATATCCCTTAACTCCACAAGCCACTAGTGCTCGACCTAACTCTCTCTTAAATTCATCCAGTGATTTGTCCTCCACTGCCCTTCTGTGGCAGGGAATTCCAAAAATTCACAACTCTCTAGGTGAAAAAGTTTTTTCTCACCTCAGTCTTAAATGACCTCCCGTTTATTCTAAGGCTGTGGCCCCTGGTTCTAGACTCGCCCACCATTGGGAACAGTTTTCCTGCATCTAGCATGTCCAGTCATTTTATAATTGTATATGTTTCTATAAGACCCCCCCCCCCCCCGTCCTGCTAAACTCCAGTGAATACAAGCCTAGTCTGTTCAATCTTTCCTCAAATGACATTCCCGCCATCCCAGGGATCAAACTCTTGAACCTACGCGGCACTGCCTCAATCACAAGGATGTGCTACCTCAAATTAGGTGACCAAAACTGTACACAGTACTCCAGATATGGTCTCACCAGAGCACTATGCAACTGCAGAAGAAGTTGGTCTATACATTGGACAATTGATGTGGGTCATTCCTTTTTCCTCTTGCGCTTAAATAATCTAAACGTGGTTGAGACTGAACAATTAATATTCCGTGTGTTGGGGATGCCAACGGAGTGCAAGATTCGCTTCAAGTGAGCGTTCAGAAAAAAATAGGCTTTTTTTTTTTTGCTCCCTCGCTGGTTCCCGGAAGTCTGTGTCCAGTTGTGCCCGCCACCACAGATGGGCAGTGTGTAAGAAAGAACTGCAGATGCTGGTAAAATCGAAGATAGACACAAAATGCTGGAGACAATCAGCGGGTGAGGCAGCATTTATGGAGAGAAGGAATTGGCAACGTTTCGACTGAAGAAGGGCCTCGACCCGAAACGCCGCCAATTCAATGTCTCCATAGATGCTGCCCCGCCCGCTGAGTTTCTCCAGTATTTTGTGTCAACCACAGATGGGAACGCGGGCACAAAGCTGGCTCAGCAGTGGCAATAACTCAGATGCGAAATAATATTAGTTTGATCGTCGAATGCACTGACAGATTTTCACAGATGGCGACATTGGTGCGGGATTACCGACTGTTCGCTTTGTATGGATACAACAATAATCCTGGCATTGGGCGGCGTACATTTACTATCTTTTCTAAATCAGTTGATATATTTAGATTTGTAAATGTATTGAAAATATTACTTAGATTCCCACATATTAGCAATAGCGTAAATCTCAGTTTGTAATACTAAATTAACATATTTCAATTAAACGTCAATTAAAACAAATATTTCATACGAAATAACTGGACAACAGCACGCAACCAGTATTATCAAAGACATGCAACGTACTGGCAACGCCCTGTTCTTGCTGCTGCCATTGGGAATCCGTGCAGGCAGCTGAGAACTGTGACCTCCGGGTTCCAGAACATCTTTATCCACCAGTCATTGAACATTTGCACCACGCTCGACAGCTCTAAATGCAAATATAGTTGCCATTATACTAAGATAGAGCCAAACAAATAGCAGGCATATCCAATATCTTACCAGGAATACCGACAACTGAAATTATGGGGTAGTAAAGTCTGACGACGTTGTAAATTGCTGGATATCCCATTTCCGTTGTTGCCGGAAGGAGATGTGGGAAATGTTCCAGTTGCCCACATGCGCTTGATGAAAGAGCTGTTATACACAAGGAGGCGGTCCATTGAGCCAATTAGTGCTGTGTAGTATTAAAGTCACGAGACTGAACAAACAATCCGTATGAAATATTTGCATTTATTGTGCTAATCTGGTATATGCTTATTCGACGGGTATTAGAGCCAATTAATGGTATTTTGTTTGGATACATTTTCAGTTCGCTTTTATAACGAAATTTGAACCCTATAACAGTTTTCATTTTCCTCGACATTTTTTAATTACACAATCTTTCTCAATCAATATGCGGCAACACAAACACATGCAGGATGAAATGTGCTTAATGTCGCAGTTTAATGATCGATTCGCCTTTCTGATGCGGGCTACTTGATCTGCCATCGTGGATTTCAGATTACTATAGTACTTGAAATAATAGCAGGGGGAGGCTGAGATTTAAATGACAACTATTTTGTATCGTTGTCCCACACGTAATCGCAGAAAATCTAAAACTAATTGCAAAACTGCCTGAGATACCCTAGATAGTCAAGCGGCTTCAAGGAAGCCGAATTCCTTATATACATAGATTGGGAATAATACTTTATTTGCCTGAAATTGAGTATTCGGCCAGAAACATGGGACTTTGCCATTGAATGTCACAACCACAGGGATATGATGCAAAGGCAGGCACTTATGTGGCATCTTTGTCGGAATGGGCAAGTTGTGCCAATGCGCCTGCTTCCATGGATATATCTATGACTCTATGACATCTTGAGATAAGAAAAATCGCGTTTGTCACCCCATATGTAAGATAAATACGTAAATGGGTTTATATGGGTGAATGGTTGAAAGGTTGAATAAGTTAGGTCTTTATTCTCTGGAGCGCAGAAGGTTAAGGGGGACTTGATAGAGGTCTTTAAAATGATGAGAGGGATAGACAGGGTTGATGTGGACCAGCTTTTCCCTTTGAGAATAGGGAAGATTCAAACAAGAGGACATAACTTCAGAATTAAGGGACAGAAGTTTAGGGGTAACTTGAGGGGGAACTTCTTTGCTCAGAGAGTTGTAGCGGTGTGGAATGAGCTTCCAGTGGAAGTGGTGGAGGCAGGTTCGTTGGTATCATTTAAAAATAAATTGGATAGGCATATGGATGAGAAGGGAATGGAGGGTTATGGTATGAGTGCAGGCAGGTGGGACTAAGGGAAACAAAGTTGTTCGGCACGGACTTGTAGGGCCGAGATGGCCTGTTTCCGAGCCGTAATTGTTATTGTTACTAATTAAAAGGGATCCGAAAGTTGAAAGTTGATCAATAATGAACTAATTCAAAAGTGAATATCCGAATGTAACCATTGTGGCGCCTGAAGATAAAAATTAGCTCTACATGATTCATTCAGTGAATTACTTTTGGTTCTCTCAGACTGTTACTCGGTGTCCCAGGTACAGACTGGATGTAATTACCCAACTACAATATCCGCAATTTGATATCAACTCAGGTTTGCAAACCGGCCGTCATCTGCGATCTCTGTCTTTAGCATGTAAAGTTGATCGGATATGCCAGGATAGACACAACACGCTGCAGTAACTCAGCAGGGCAGGCAGCATCTCAGGACAGAAGGAATGAATGACGTTTCGGATCTCACCCTTTATCAGACCAACATATGCCAGAATGATCAGGCAACGTGTGCTATAGGAGTTGTTTCGTGTTCAATGCTAAAGATTTATTACTGCACTAGGTGTGTAAATACAGTATTTATTTTCGATCGTTTTGTTGATTCTGTGCCTTGGTTGCGAATATGTTTAATGCTTCTTCAAATTCAATATGGATTTCAGCAAGGCGTAAGACAACGTTCCGCATGGTAGGCTGCTCTGGATGTTTATATCCCATGGGCTGCAGACGAGATAGTTGGAAGGTGATGTTGGAAGGTGAATTTGCGTTTCTGATTGGAGGCTTGTGACTAGTGATGTGCCTCAGCGTTCGGTGCTGGGCTCATTGCCGCTTGACATTGATATCAATGATTTGGATGACAACGTCCATTGAATTAACAGCAAGTTTGCAGGTGATACAAATGTGGGTGGCTTTGTAGATAGTGCAGATGATTGTCAGAAATTACAACATTGTGATCATCGGTTAGACAGGTGGGCTGAGGAAATGTTGATGGAATTTTATACAGAGAAATATGACTTGTTACATCTTCGAAAGTAGAACTTTAGCATGTCTTACAGAGAGAATGGTAGGACTCTTGAGAGTATTGTGGAGTAAGGGGAAATAAGAGTGAAGGTATATAGTTCCTTGACAGTGGAGTCGCAGGTAGATAGGGAGGTAGGAACGGCTTTTGTTTCATTGCCCTTCGTCTGTCTGTCTGTCTGTCTGTCTGTCTGTCTGTCTGTCTGTCTGTCTGTCTGTCTGTCTGTCTGTCTGTCTGTCTGTCTGTCTACCTACCTACCTACCTATCTATCTATCTATCTATCTATCTATCTATCTATCTATCTATCTATCTATCTATCTATCTATCTATCTATCTATCTATCTATCTATCTATCCGACTCACAGCTAGGCTGCGTCTCCGACTCTTGTCAGGGTCTGGGTCTCCCACGCTTGGCTGAGCTGAGTTGAATCTCGAAAGCTGGGCTGCTGCTTGGGGCTGGCCTGCTTCTTGGGGCTGTGCTGCTGCTTGGGGCTGGGCTGCTGCTTAGGGCTGGGCTGCTGCTTGGGGGATGATGCTGCTTGTGGAGGGGCTGGGCTGGGCTGGGTTGCTTCGGGTTCCTCTGAATGTCCGGTTGAAAACCTCCACTGGCCACACTCAGCTGCAATAAAGAAGCGATGTTGCAAGAATGGGCGGACTGTCCCGGGGAGTGACAGGGGTAAAGACTAATCCGGGCGGCGCGGACTGCCAGAAGAAGAGATCGATCTGCAAACGGGCCGTTTTTACGATTTTTAAAGCTCGATCATGCCCCTGCCCCTGTATCGATATATGTTTTTTTCCCAGGGTGGACCTATGACATTCTAGAGAGCATAATACACAAGGAGGCGGTCCATTGAACTATTTGTATTCACTATGTTACTCTGGCATATGATTAACCCTTCGACGGGTGTTAGAAGCAATGCATGTTATTTTGTTTGGATACATTATCAGTTCCCTTCTATAACGAAATTTGCACCGTTGAATAAGAGTTTTCCTTTACCTCGACATTTTTTAATTACAAATTATTTCCCAATCAAATTAGCGGCAACACAAGCACATGCGGGATGAAACGTGATTAATGTCGCATGTTAAGAGATTGATTCGCCTTTCTCGTGCGGACTACTTTAACTGCCGTCGTGGATTTCAGATTGTATAGTACTTGAAATAATAGCCGGCGAGGCTGAGATTGAAATATTAACTATCGTTTATCATTGTCCGACTCGTCATCGCAGGAAATCCAAAACCAATCGCAAAACTGCCTGAGATACCCCAGATAATTGGAGGAACAGCACCTCATATTCCGTCTGGGGACCTTGCGTCCGTATGGCATTAACATTGAATTCTCCCAATTTTGCTAGCCCTTGCTGTCTCCTCCCCTTCCTTAACCCTCTAGCTGTCTCCTCCCACCCTCCCATCCGCCCGCCCTCGGGCTCCTCCTCCTCCTCCCCTTTTCCTTCTTTCCCCCCCCCCCCCCCCCCCACACCCCCTATCAGTCTGAAGAAGGGTTTCGGCCCGAAACGTCGCCTATTTCCTTCGCTCCATAGATGCTGCTGCACCCGCTGAGTTTCCCCAGCAATTTTGTGTACCCCAGATAGTCTACCGGCTATGTACATGGGCGCCGGGGTAATGGATGCCCTGCCGGCAGTCTGTTCGTCTATTTGTAACGGGTATAGCTTGGACCCAATAGCAGCACTGAATCAGGCAGGTATAGTTGGTAACGAACTTTATTACGATACTGTAACACAGAGTAGTAACACAGCAATGGGTACACCGTACTCACACATAGGCTCAGGATTGAGCGAGGGTTCCGAAGAGGGGCAGGCAGGAGACGTAGTCGGGGTAGCGGAAGGTCCGGTCACCAGGAGATCCAACACACGATGCAAACAAACCAGCGAGGGACAGACGAAAGGAGAGTCGAAGCCACGCAGGAAGTCGGGAAATCGCTCGAGAGTCTTGCATGAATGCTGAGAACAATCTGGCACGGGGTGAACGGTGAGGAGAGTCTTTATACCGGGTTAATTGGTGATCAGAGGCAACTGAGTGCAACAGGTGAGGAAAGTTGGGCTGATGAGAGGGGAGTGGCAGGCAGGCAGGTGAAGTGGATGAGAATGAGGAGAGGGCAGACTGTGACAGAACCCACCCCCCCCTCAAGGGACAGCTCCTGACGTCCCAAAACAAACAAAAAAACTATAAAGAAAATAAACCCAATCCCACGCAGAGTTGGGTGGGAGGAGGGGGACCGGAGGAGGGCTAATATTCGTCCGAGACATCCATGTCCGCATCCTCCTCCATAGCATCAGAGGAAAGCTCCGTCTCGTCGTCACTGGGCGCCTCAGACGGAAGAGGGGACAGAGTCTCAGGGGCGGCGACCCCTCTAGGAGTGGCGGACTTGGACGGCAGGTCGGGATGACGCCGGTGAAACTCCCTGGTGATGGTGGCGTCCAGGATGTGTCGAGCAGGAACCCAGGACCTCTCCTCTGGACCGTAACCTTCCCAATCGACCAGGTATTGGTGACCCCTCCCGCGACGGCGGGAGCGCAGGAGGCGCTGCACCGTAAAGGCGGGGCCTCCGTCGAAGAGACGAGGAGGTGGAGGAGGAGGGACTGCGGGGACCAGGGAGCTCTCCCGGACTGGCTTTACTCTGGACACGTGGAACGTAGGATGGACCCGCATGGAACGAGGCAACTTGAGCCTCACAGCCGCTGGGTTGATGACGGATCTCAAAGGGACCGATGAACTTGGGTGCCAACTTCTTGGACTGCACCCTCAAAGGAAGGTCCCGGGTAGACAGCCACACCTTCTGGCCCGCGAGGTAGGTGGGGGCCTGGGTGCGGTGACGGTTGGCAGCCGTGGCGTAACGGTCCACGGAGCGGAGAAGAGCCGCCCTGGCTTGGGTCCACGTCCTGCGGCAGCGACGAATGAAGGCCTGGACGGACGGGCAGGAAACCTCTTTCACCAGCGCCGGGAACAGTGGAGGCTGGAACCCGTAGGCACACTGGAAAGGGGAGAGCCCAGTGGCCGAGCTTGTCAGGGTGTTGTGGGCGTACTCCACCCACAACAACTGCTGGAACCAGGAGGAGGGATGCTTGGACACCATACACCGCAGCGACGTCTCCATCTTCTGATTCTTCTTTTCAGTTTGGCCTTTGGACTGGGGATGAAATGCGGACGTCAGACTCACGGTGGCCCCCACAAGCGTGCAGAACTCCCTCCATAACACAGAGGCAAACTGGGGTCCCCGGTCGGAGACCACATCGACGGGGAGACCATGGAGCCTGAAGACGTGGAGTAACATGAGCTCGGCAGTTTCCTTGGCTGACGGAAGCGTGGGCAGGGGCACGAAGTGAGCCATCTTGCTAAATCTATCGACCACGGTCAGGATGCTGGTGTGACCACGGGATGGGGGCAGGCCGGTAACGAAGTACAGGGAGATGTGGGACCATGGTCGATGGGGTACAGGCAGTGGAAGCAGATGACCCGCAGGAGCTTGGTGTGAGACCTTGTACTGGTTGCAAACGGGACAGGCGTTGACAAACTCCCGAGTGTCCTCCCCCAGCGATGCCCACCAGAACCTCCGTAGCACCATCCCCTTGGTCCGCTGAATGCCAGGATGACAGGTGAGTCGAGAGCTGTGGGCCCACTGAAGGACGTCGGACCGCAGGGCAGAAACCACATACAGGCGATCAGGAGGGCATGCGCTGGGTCCCGGCTGGTTCTCCAAGGCCGCCTTGACCTTCTCCTCCACTTCCAGGTGAGGGAGGTAACCCTGTGCGAGGACGGGAGGATGGTATTGGGGCCAGAGACAGGCTCCTCCTTCGCCAAGAACTGTCGAGAGAGGGCATCGGGCTTTACGTTGCGGGACCCAGGTCGGTAGGAGAGGGAGAAGTTGAAGCGGGTGAGGAAGAGAGACCAGCGGGCCTGAAGAGAGTTGAGCCTCTTGGCTGACTGGAGGTATTCAAGGTTATTGTGGTCAGTCCAAAACAAGAAAGGCTGCTCGGTTCCCTCCAGCCAGTGATGCCATTCCTCCAACGCCAACTTAACCACCAACAGTTCTCGGTTGCCAATGTCATAATTCCTCTCAGCAGGGGTCAGGCGTCGGGAGAAGAAGGCGCATGGATGGAGCTTCTGGTCCCCGTCAGCCCGCTGGGACAGAATAGCTCCCACCCCCACGTCGGAGGCGTCCACCTCCACCACGAACTGTCTCTCTGAGTCCGGAACTTGGAGGATGGGGGCCGATGTAAACCGTGTGTCGAGTGTCTGAAAAGCTTCGTCGGCCGCGGCAGACCACCGGAACGGAAACTTGGAGGAGGTGAGTGCCGTGAGGGGTGCGGCCACAGTAATGTAGCCACGGATGAACCGTCGGTAAAAAATGGCGAACCCCAGGAACCTTTGGAGCTGCTTGCGGGAGCCAGGAACAGGCCAGGTTGTGACAGCAGAGACCTTGGCGGGGTTCATCTTGATGTTCCCTTGGCCAACGATGTATCCTAGGAAGGTGACTGACGGGGAGTGAAACTCGCACTTCTCAGCTCTAACGAAGATCGAGTTCTCCAGGAGCCGATGTAGAACTGCCTGGACGTGGTGTACGTGTTCCTCCTTGGTCCGTGAAAAGATGAGGATGTCATCAAGATCGACGAACACGTACTTGTTCAACACGTCTCTGGGAACGTCATTGACCAAAGCCTGGAAGACGGCCGGTGCGTTGGTGAGGCCAAAGGGCATCACCAGGTATTCATAATGTCCCGTGGGAGTGTTGAAGGCGGTCTTCCACTCATCTCCCTCTTTGATGCGGACCAAGTGGTATGCGTTGCGTAGTTCCAACTTCGAAAAGATGGTGGCCCCCTCCAGGAGCTCGAAAGCAGATGAGATGAGTGGGAGAGGGTAGCGATTCTTCATCGTGATGCAGTTAAGCCCCCGGTAATCTATGCAGGGACGCAGAGATTTGTCCTTCTTCTCCACGAAGAAGAACCCAGCCCCAGCAGGAGACCAGGAGGGACGGATGAGACCAGCAGCCAACGAATCGTTTATGTATTTCTCCATGGCGCCTCTCTCAGGGGCGGACAGGGAGTAAAGGCGACCCCTAGGAGGAGCGGAACCAGGCAGGAAGTCTATGGCGCAGTCATAGGGCCGATTATGAGGAACTGAGGTGGCCCTAGACTTGCTAAAAAACTCCCCAAAAGCATGGTACTCGGCTGGGACCCCCGTCATATCTGGAGTAGAACTGGAGCAGGTGGCCGGTTGAGGAGCTGAGGCTTGCTTCAGGCACACTTGGTGGCAGGAAGGGCTCCAACCCAAGATGACCCCCGTCCTCCAGTCGATGTTGGGGTTGTGTCGCCGAAGCCAGGGGTAACCCAGGATGAGGTGAAGACGGGGAGACTGCAGGATGTGGAACTGGATGGTCTCATGGTGATTACCAGACAGGAGCATGCGCACTGGGACCGTCTGGTGAGAAACAGTCCCCAGGAGATGGCCGTCGAAGGCGTTGGCGGGAATAGGTTCAGTCAGGGGAACACAACTAATGCCTGGCTGGCGGGCTAGTTCCTTGTCCATAAGATTAATGTCACAACCAGAGGCTATGATGGTGGCGAGTGTGTGAGAACCATCAGACAACAGCATACGGGCATGACACAGAGGGCGTCGGGCAGAGGAAAGTTCAGAGGCTCGACTCACCGGTAATTCCTCCGCTACTGGTGAGTCTGGCCCTTTTACTGGACACTTGGAGATGTAATGACCCTGTCGCCTCTCTTGACGTCTCGCCAGGAGGCGTCGGTCCAGACGGGTCGTTAGCTCGATCAGCCCATCCAGAGAAGAAGGAAGGTCGTGGGACACCAACTCATCCTTGATATAGTCATTCAAGCCCAGCAAGACAGCGTCACACTGGGCCGGGGCGTTCCAATCACTCTGACCGGCCCTGGTGCGAAAGTCGCTGGCGAAGTCAGCGACGCTCTGGTTCCCCTGGCTCAAGCCAAGCAGACTTCCCGCTTGCGAAGCTCCGCGGCGAAGGCCTGGAAAGAGGAGCAGGCCGGCGTGCGTCGCTCCCATTCAGCCGTTCCCAACAGCCGAGCTCTGCCAGTCAGGTGATTAATGCTAAACGCCACTCTCACCGCTTCCTGGGCGAAGGTGTAGGGCTGTAGTGCGAAGCGAATGGAACAGTTCGTGATGAATGGGTTGCAGCCCTCCTAGTCTCCAGCGTATCGCGCCGGGGTTCCCACCCGGGGCTCAGGTGATGGTCCTGGCGGACCGGGAGCGGGTGCTGTCGGAGCCGGAGGCGAAGCATGGGGTGTAGCCTGGGCGAGGGTGGTCGTCAGCTGTTTGACCTGGGTGGCTAGTGCAACCAATGCTTGCTCTTGGTTTGACACAGCCTGTCGAACCTCGGAGTTGGAGGCGTGAGCATAGCTTCGTGCTGCAGGAGCGTGTGCTCAATCCTCTCGAAGCGTTTTGACGGAGACGTTGTGTGCGCCGAGTCCATTGTTGGCCAGATTGTACTGTTAAGGGTATAGCTTGGACCCAATAGCAGCACAGAATCAGGCAGGTATAGTTGGTAATTAACGTTATTACGATACTTGTAACACAGAGTAGTAACACAGGAATGGGTACACCGTACTCACACAGAGACTCAGGATTGAGCGAGGGTTCCGAAGAGGGGCAGGCAGGAGACGTAGTCCGAAAATCGCTGGAGAGTCTTGCATGAATGCTGAGAACAATCTGGCACTGTGTGAACGGTGAGGAGAGTCTATATACCGGGTTAATTGGTGATCAGAGGTAACTGAGTGCAACAGGTGAGGAGAGTTGGGCTGATGAGAGGGGAGTGGCAGGCAGGCAGGTGAGGAGAAGGAGGGACCGGTGGAAAAGTACCGGGAGGTGAAGTGGATGAGAATGAGGAGAGGGCAGACTGTGACATTGGCAAGTAAGGTGAAAGTAAATCCAAAGGGTTTCTACAGCTATATTAATAGCAAAAGGACAACGAGGGATAACATTGGTCCATTAGAGAGTCAGAGTGGACAGCTATCTGCAGAGCCAAAAGAGAAGGGGGCGATATTGAACAATTTATTTTCTTCGGTATTCACCAAGGAGAAGAATATTGAATTATGTGAGGTAAGGGAAACAAGTAGAGTAGCTATGGAAACTATGAGATTCAAAGAAGAGGAAGTACTGACACTTTTGAGAAATATAAAAGTGGATAAGTCTCCAGGTCCGCACAGGATATTCCCTAGGACATTGAGGGAAGTTAGTGTAGCAATAGCAGGGGCAATGACAGAAATATTTCAATTCTCATTAAAAACGGGAATAGGGCCGGAGGATTGGCGTACTGCGCATGTTGTTCCATTGTTTAAAAAGGGGTCTAGGAGTAAACCTAGCAATTATAGACCTGTTAGTTTGACGTCAGTGGTGGCCAAATTAATGGAGAGGATACTTAGAGATAATATATATAAGCATCTGGATAAACAGGGTCTGATTAGGAACAGTCAACATGGATTTGTGCCTGGAAGGTCATGTTTGACTAATCTTCTTGAATTTTTTGAAGAGGTTACTAGGGAAATTGACGAGGTTAAAGCAGTGGATGTTGTCTATATGGACTTTATTAAGGCATTTGACAAGGTTCCTCATGGAAAGTTGGTTATGAAGGTTCAACTGTTTGGTATAAATGCAGGAGTAGCAAGATGGATTCAACAGTGGCTGAATGGGAGATGCCAGAGAGTAATGGTGGATGGTTGTTTGTCAGGTTGGAGGCCAGTGACCAGTGGGGTGCCACAGGGATCTGTGTTGGGTCCACTGTTGTTTGTCATGTATATCAATGATCTGGATGATGGTGTGGTAAATTGGATTAGTAAGAATGCAGATGATACTAAGATAGGTGGGGTTGCGGATAATTAAGTAGATTTTCAAAGTCTACAGAGAGATTTATGCCAGTTGGAAGAGTGGGCTGAAAGATGGCAGATGGAGTTTAATGCTGATAAGTTTGAGGTGCTACATCTTGGCAGGACAAATCAAAATAGGACGTACATTGGTAAATGGTAGGGAATTGAAGAATGCAGGTGAACAGAGGAATCTGGGAATAACTGCACAGGTCCCTGAAAGTGGAATCTCATGTAGATAGGATGGTAAAGAAAGATTTTGGTGTGCTGGCCTTTATAAATCAGAGCATGGGACATGTCGATCCTGAACTTTGATAGTAGCCTTTAATCAACTCCTGCCAGACGTCAGACGTGCAAATGCAAGAAAACAACGGCTCCCAATGGACCTAACTTCTGCTGATTAAAGTAGGAATATACCTTCCTCGGAGTAGGCCTTCCCACAGTTTCTGGCCTTCTTCCCGTTCAATTCACGGAATATGTGTACATTTTAAATTGCCCAGCCCCGGAAAGTAACGGTAATGGTGGAACATTGGTATATTTTTCCGCCTTCAGGTTAATTACTAACCCGTGACCACCCGGCACCTTAATATTCCCTTCGCAGGTGGTCGGGTTGTTGGCCGTGGTCGGCAGTGAGTTGGGCAATATTTGAACCAAACTATACAACGTTCATCTCCAACTATTATTCTAATGGCTGCTCCGGAAGACACAACGAAAGTAACAAATTCCATGTGCGTTCCCCTTCTGAGAGCCAACTGCAAACATTGCAATTCCAAATGGTTCAAGTAACATTTTCCACTTCGCACTGCATTGGCTGTCCTTTCGTTAGTGTAGCTCCAATTTGAGTCATAGAGTAATACAGTTTGGAAACGGGCCCTTCTGCCCAACTCGCCCACACCAACCAACAATGTCTACACTAGCCTTTATAAATCAGAGCATTGAGTAAAGAAGTTGGGATGTAATGTTAAAATTGTACAAGGCATTGGTGAGGCCGATTCTGGAGTATAGTGTACAATTTTGGTCGCCTAATTATAGGAAGGATGTCAACAAAATAGAGAGAGTACAATGGAGATTTACCAGAATGTTGCCTGGGTTTCAGCAACTAAGTTACGGAGAAAGGTTGAACAAGTTAGGGCTTTATTCTTTGGAGCGCACAAGGTTAAGGGGGGACATGATAGAGGTCGTTAAATTTATGAGAGGGATAGACAGAATTGACGTGGATAAGCTTTTCCCACTGATAGTAGGGAAGATTCAAACAAGGGGACATTACTTGAGAATTAAGGGACTGAAGTTTAGGGTAACATGAGGGGGGACTTCTTTACTCAGAGAGTGGTGGCTGTGTGGAATGAGCTTCCACTGAAGGTGGTTGAGGCAGTTTCGTTATTATCATTTAAAGTGGATTGGATGGTTATATGGACGGGAAAGGAATGGAGGGTTGTGGTCTGAGCACAGGTCTATGGGACTAGGGGAGAATACGTGTTCGGCACGGACTAGAAGGGTCGAGATCGCCTGTTTCCGTGCTGTAATTGTTATATGTTTATATGGTTATATGGTTATATGGAATCTACTCATCAGTAAAAGGCACATGACAGCCCGTTTGGTGTTTGCCAAAAGGCAGCTAATCTGGTCTGATGAAACCAATAATGAAGTATCTGGCCTTAATCCCAAGCGTCACGTCCAGAAGATTCAAGGCACCGCTCATCACCTGACCAATATCATGCCTACGGTGAAGAATGATGGTGGCAGCATCATGCTGTAAAGACGTTTTTAGGCAGACTAGTCAGGATCGAGGGGAAGATGAACCGATCAATGTACAGAGAGATCCTTGATGAAAACCTGCTCCAGAGCAGTCAGGACCTCAGACTTGGGCGAAGGTTCACATTCCAAAAGGACAACAACCCTAAGCACACAGCCAATACCACGCAGGAGTGGCTTCTGGACAAGTCTGTGAATGGCGTTGAGCGGCCCAAACAGAGCCCGGACTTGAACCGGATCGAACATCTCAGGAGGGACCTGAAAATAGCTGTGCATCGACGCACCTCATCCAACCTGACAGAACTTGAGAGGATCTGCAGAGAAGAATGGGAGAAATTACCTAAATACGGGTGTGCCAAGCTTGTAGCGTCCAACCCAAGAAGATATGAGGCTGTAATCGCTGCCAAAGGTGCCTCAACAAAGTACTGAGGAAAGGGTCTGAATACTTATGTAAATGTGATATTCCGTTTTTTAAAATTATTTCGCAAAAATGTCTAGACACCTGTTTTCACTGTTTTATTGTGGGGTAATCTGTATAGATGGATGATAAAAATGAATTTAATCAATTATAGAATAAGGCTGGAATGTAATTAAATGAGGAAAAGGTGAAGGGGTCTGAATACTTTCTGAATGTGCTGTACGTAGCCTGTTGATGGTCTGCACGGACATGGTGGGACAAAAAGACCCATGTTGTGTATTTCTATGTTGTGGAAACGTTTCTCTGGGCTGACATCTCAATAAAAGCGAAGGCAAATATTCGGAAACAGACAACGAATGACACCACTCGGATCAGAATCGCGTAGAACTTTAAAAAGTTATATTTTTGCTGTCGAGTGTTCATACCGTACAAACATCAGTCAACCGTTTGTTTAACGTAGCCAGCACCGCCATTCATTGTGATCATGGCTGGCCGTCCCCTATCACTAACCCGTACCTGCCTTCCCCCCCCCCCATATCCCTTGACTACACTAGCCCCTAGAGCTCTATCTAACTCTCTCTTAAATCAATCCAGTGACTTGGCCTCCACTGCCCTCTGTGACAGGGAATTCCATAAATTCACAACTTTTCTCACCTCGGTCTTAAATGGCCTCCCCTTTATTCTGAGACTGTGGCCCCTGTTTCTAATCTCGCCCAACGTTTGGAACATTTTTCCTCCATCTAGCTTGCACAGTCCTTTTATAATTTTATATGTTTCTGTAAGACCCCCCCCCCCCCCCCACCCCCTCACCCTTCTAAATTCCAGTGAATACAAGAATATTCCATTAGCTTTGTTTCTCTGCCTGCTGTACCTGCATGCCAACTTTCAGTGACTGCTGTGCAAGGACACCCAGGTCTCGCTTTACCTCTCCCTTACCCAACCTAACTTCATTTAGATAATTATCTGCCCCCTTGTTTTTGCCGCGAAAGTGGATAACCTCACATTTATCTACATTGTACTACATCTGCCAGGCATCTGCCCACTCACTCAACCAGTCCAGGTAACCCTGCAACATCCTAAAATCCTCTTCACAGTTCACACTGCCACCTAGCTTCTTGTCATCCGCAAAGTTGCTAGTGTTGCTCATAGTACCCGCTTCCAAATCATTAATATATATGGTGAACATTTGCGGCCCCAACACCGAGCCTTGCGGCACTCCACTCGCTATTGCCTGCCATTCTGAAAATGACCTGTTCACTCCTGCTCCTTGCATCCTGCCTGCCAACCACCTTTCTATCCACGTCAACACCCTACCCCCAATACTATGTGCTCCAATTATAGGCTTTCGTCTCCAGTCTCCAAAGGCTTCCCAAAAGTCTAGATACACTACATCCACTGGCTCAAATTCTAAGAAGAATGAGGGGTTGGGGGGGGGGGGGGGGTATTATAGAAACAT
Source organism: Amblyraja radiata (assembly GCF_010909765.2). Taxonomy (NCBI): domain Eukaryota; kingdom Metazoa; phylum Chordata; class Chondrichthyes; order Rajiformes; family Rajidae; genus Amblyraja; species Amblyraja radiata. Next base: position 3,114,318 of record NC_045991.1, read on the forward strand.
ATAAAATTATAAAAGGACTGGGCAAACTAGACGTAGGACAAATGTCCCCAATGTTGGGAGAGTCCAGAATCAGGGGCCGCAGTCTTAGAATAAAGGGGAAGCCATTTAAGACTGAGGTGAGAAAAAAACAGTTTCACCCAGAGAGTTGTGAATTTGTCGAATTTGTCGAATTCCCTGCCACGGAGGCCAACTCACCGAATGGATTTAAGAGAGAATTAGATGCAGTGAGGGATAGATAGAGCTCTATAGGGCAGTGGAATCAAGTGATATGGGGAGAAGGCAGGCACGGTTATTGATTGGGGAAGATTAGCCATGATCACAATGAATGGCGGAGTTGGCTCGAAGGGCCGAACGGCCTCCTCCTGCAACTATTGTCTATGTTTCTACATGTCGAAATCGCCCCTGAAAGCTAGAAGCATTCTCGATGCGCCGTAATGAAATTGTTTTTTGTATTATTGTTGGAAAGTTTAAAGAAGAGGTAATCGAATTTGCATTTTATCTACAGAGCTGCCCATTCAATGTTAAAATATATTTCACTCCATTCTTCAGCTCCTCTCTGAATTTCCTCTGTGTCAGTGCATAGATGCACGTGTTGGTGCAGGTACTGAGAACCTGCAACATAAAGCCAAATTGCTGCAATCTAAATATCGGCGTGCTGAAGTATCTGTCTGTGTAGGTATAATTTTCAGTCTGCCAGTTCGTAGAATGTACAACATAGGGTATCCACAGTAAAATAAAATTGGCTGAAAGTGCGAACAACCAAATCATGGACCTTCTCCGGTTCTCCACCTCTGGATCTTTCTGATTCTCACTGCTGTTCCGCAGTCCCTGGCGGACTCTGTTTGCCGCTATGATGTGTCTTACGGTTAAAGCATTGAAAAGCAGAATTAAACAGATTGGTAATAACGGAGTCGTGATAGAATCAAATAACTCGTAGGCTCTCCACCCTGATGATGTAAGGTATTCGGCTGTGGTGACGCAACGCCATGTATCCACAGCAAAGTAAAACGGAATAGACTTGGAACAACATCCTGCGCACACTGTTCCGATTACCGCAGTTGCTGTTCGCTCCGTGCAATATGTCTTCCGCAGATTCTGACAACAGATCGTGACGTAACGATCAAAAGTGAAAGCAACCGTCAACCAAACGGAACACTCCGTGGTTGCGGCTCGGATGACAAGTATCACAGCACACAATGGAGTCGTGTTCAAGAAATTAGCAAACATATAGATAAAATTAACCTGCTCCAGTATAACAGCGAAGACAACCACCATCAGATCCGCTGTTGCCATGGCCACCAGATAGCGAGTGATGCATTTAGAGAGACCACATTTTCCCCGAGAAAATATCACAATCGCCGTTAAATTAACTAAAAGGAATGTGAAAAGAAATAATTAAATTCAAACTGCCCTGCATTTTTCAGTATACCTTGACTTGCGTCTTCAGCAGGAGGGTCTGAAGAAGAATCTCGACCCGAAACGTCGCCTACTTCCTTCGCTCCATAGATGCTGCCGCACCCGCTAAGTTTCTCCAGCATTTTTGTCTCCCTTCGATTTTCCAGCATCTGCAGTTCCTTCTTAAATGGTCATATTCCGGGAAAGATTCTTCCTTGCTGGATTTTAAAAGGCACTAAGCGTTATTCCCTTTATTCAGTGTCTCTATAGAGTGGACGGCTTGATAGTAATTATAATATATTTTGATGACTGGATATTACGTAACATAAAATAACGTTTTATTACCTCGGTACACGTGACAACACACTAAACTGGCAAAGTAAATTTTCAAGACTATGATCCAGATCAAGTTGAGTAGCCAGCTATGGCCGGTGCATCTTGCCGAAGCATCGCGCCTTCGAGGCGCCCCTGGATTCGTGGCTACAGTTCGGAAGAGCTATCCGTGGATGCGGGCTTCACACGAGTGGTGAACAGTGGCTATTGTCCAATCAGGCATGATCTCCGTAATAATGAGTGTACTAACAACACAGGAAATAGAAAATAATTAATGCGTTTCAACATTGTGTTGAAAAAAATGAATGCGAACAAAATCATAGAGATAGATGGCAAACGAGTAAAACGTATATAAATGTACGGGACGTTAACAGATCCGAGAAGCTCTCCTTATTGGGGGTTTGAACTGATGTTCCTGTGAAAAGCACAAGGGATCAGTGGTGGGGAAACGGCTCTAGACACTGCTTAGCATACAAGACGTTTTCGATAGGAGATGCAGAGAAAAATCAGAGACAGATTATTTTTTAAAGTAGCTGATTATTGGTTCTCCCTATAATATTAATCAGTTTTAAGGTTGGATCAAAGAAAATTGGTCACCTACTTCAATGGAACATAGAATGACGCTGACAAAGGCAACACATGGGCAACAATCCAAACAGAGGTACTTTAGATCGACTCTACAGTTGGGAAGTAATTGTACGTCATATCAAACGATGGTAAAATTAAATTATCATTTTAGATCGCTCTGGCAATCAAAGTACATTTGGTCTATTCATTGAACAATTGAATTGGGGTCATTCATTTTTCTCATTGAGCATAAATAATCTAAACGTGGCTGAGGTTGAACAATTATAATTCCGTGTGTTGGGGATGCCAATGGAGTGGAAGATTCGCTTCAAGTGAGAGTTGAGAAAAAAATAAGCACTTTTCCGCTCTTTCGATGGTTCCCGTGATTCTGGGTCCAGTTGTGCCCGCCACTACAGATGGGCAGGCAGTGTGTAAGAAAGAACTGCAGATGCTGGTAAAATCGAAGGTAGCCGCAAAATGCTGGATACATTCAGCGGGTGAGGCAGCATCTATGGAGAGAAGGAATTTGCAACGTTTAGGCTGAAGAAGGGTCTCGATCCGAAACGCTGCCAATTCCATTTCGCCATAGATGCTGCCCCGTCCGCTGCGTTTCTCCCGTATTTTGTGTCAACCACAGATGGGAACCCGGGCACAAAGCGGAATAACATTCGTTTGAGCGTCGAATGCACTGACAGCGTTTGAAAGAATGTGCTGAATTACCGACTGTTCGCTTTGTATGCATACAAAAATATTCCTGGCATTGGGCGGCGTACATTTCCAATATTTTCTAATTCAGTTGATATATTTAGATTTGTAAATGTATTGAAAATATTACATAGATTCCCACATATTAGCAATATAATAAATCTCAGTTTTTAATACTAAATTAACATATTTTATTTAAATGTCAATTTATAAAAAATATTTCGCACGAAAGAACTGGACATCAGCACGCATCCAGTATTATCAAAGACATTCAACGCAGTGGCATCGCCCTGTTCTCGCTGCTACCATCGGGAATCCGTGCAGGCGGCAGAGAGCTGTGACCTCGGGGTTCCAGAACATCTTTCTCCACCAGTCATTGAAATTTTGCACCACGCTCGACAGCTTTAAATGCAAATATAGTTGCCATTATACTAACATAGAGCCAAACAAATAGCAGTCATATCCAATATCTTACCAGAAATACCAACAACTGAAATTACGGGGTAGTAAATTCTGATGATGTTGTAAATTGCTGCGTATCCCATTTCTGTTGTTGCCGGATGCAGATGCGGGAAATGTTCCAGTTGCCCACATGCGCTTGATGAAAGAGCTGTTATACACAAGGAGGCGGTCCATTGAGCCAATTAGTGCTGTCCTCAGTAGCATTAAAGTCACGAGACTGAACAAACAATCCGTATACAATACAATACAATACAATACAATACAATACCTTTTATTTGTCATTTGAACCTCACATGAGGTTCAAAGGAAATTTGGTTTCTGCAACCATACAAGAAAAGAACCAAGACACACACCAACACAATTCAATTCACATAAACATCCATCACAGTGAGTCTCCTCCTCACTGTGATGGAAGGCAAAGACTTGTCTCTCCCCTGCTCTCCATTCCTCTCCCGAAGTCAAGGTCAAAGCCCCCGGCGGGCGTAAGCAAGTCCGCGGCCACTCAAAGCCACGCCGGGTGATGTAGGGCCCTGCCCCGGGTCTTGATGTTGGAGCCCCCGGCTGGCGCTAGCAAGTCCGCGGCAATTTACAGCCGCGCCGGGCGTTGTAAGGCCCTCCTCCAGGTCACTCTCAACCCCGCAATTCGGGCGGGAGAAGTCGCCGTTGCCGGTGCCCCGCAAAGCGGTCTCCCACCGTGGACCCGCGAGCTCCCGGTGTCACCATCCACCGGAGTCGGGTCGCAGCAGCTCGCCCCCGCAGCTCTCCACGCTCCGAAGCTGGCTAGCTCCACGGAGGTAGGTCCGTAGGTCCATAGCTCCAAAGCTCCACAGGCTCCACAGGGTCCATAGCTCCACAGGCTCCACAGGCTCCACAGCTCCACAGCTCCACAGCTCCACAGAGGCAGCTCCACAGCTCCACAGCTCCACAGGCTCCGTGACTTGAGCCCCCAGGTCGCTCCGGTTGGAGGCCGCTCCACGGCGCTAGGCCCCAACGGCAACGGAGACCCGACAGAGAAAAGGTCGGGACTCCATACAGGGAAGAGATTTAAAAGTTTCCCCCACCCACCCCACATACACATTTAAAAACCCATTACAACCTAACCCCTCAACAGGACAAAAAAAATACAGACAGACTGCAGAGGCCGCTGCGACATCGGTCGCGCCGCCCGCCCATGAACTATTTTTATTCATGGTGTTACTCTGGTATATGCTTATTCGACGGCTATTAGAGCCAAGTAATGGTACTTTGTTTGGATACGTTTTCAGTTCGCTTTTATAGCGAAATTTGAACCCTTTGAATAACAGTTTTCATTTACCTCGACATGTTTTAATTACACAATTTTTATCAATCAATTAACGGCAACACAATAACATGCAGGATGAAACGTGATTAATGTCGTAGTTTAATGATTGATTCGACATTCTGGCGCGGGCTAATTTATCTGCCATCGTGGATTTCAGATTACTATAGTAATTGAAATAATAGCCTGGGGGAGGCTGAGATTTAAATGACAACTATTGTGTATGGCTGTCCCGCACGTTATCGCAGAAAATCCAAAACCAATCGCAAAACTGCCTGAGATACCCCAGGTAGTCAAGGAAGCTAAATTACTTGTGTACATAGATTGGCAATAGCACTTTATTTGCCTGAAATGGAGTATTCGGCCAGAAACATGGGACTTTGCCATTGAATGTCACAACCAGTTTAATCGCACACAAGACGATTGATTTAACCATTACTTTAGAATATTTATTTTGTTGTCTTCATTTGTCAAGAGGCTTGGATTTTGTCTTAATTTTAGCCACGTCATTCCGTTTTGGAGCACATCTTCCCAATAACACTCTCTTATTTCCCAAACCAACGAGCTTCTCCCCCACACATGACTACAGATATCCGACGACTTTTTTATTTTATTTTTTTGCAATTGTATGATGTAAGAACGTCTCGAAATTATGTAACAAAATAGGTAGATTTATATCCCAAGTGTTTGGAGATGCATGATGCGAATAGAGTCCAACAGTGCAGTTAATTTAACGGTCAGGTTAGGAAAGATTGTAATTGGATTAAGGTTGAATTTATATTGCAAGTCTTACCTAGCCGTCGAAAAGGTGACCAAAGGTACTTTAAACAAGACTGAGTGCAATACTTGAGATGACAAGCATATAATCGCAACCGAAGAGTAACATTTTGCACGTGGGGGATGGTGAGTATATGGAGCAAACTGCCAGAGGAGTAAATTAAGGCAGGTAATATGACAACATTGAAAAGGCATTCCGACAGTTTCATGGGAAGGACATTTTTACAGGGATACAAGACCAAGTGCAGAACCGTTGGGTCTGTTTCCCCAACGGCGTTTGCGGGGGGGTGGGGGGGCTGCGGCATCACACTCACATTAACCACCCCCCAAACACACAGGTGGGGGAGAGGGGGGGGGGGGTGAGAAAAGGGGAGGAAGGGGAGGGGAGGAGGAGGACACGGGACATATTTGGGAGGGAAAGGAGAGTGGGGTAGGCGGGGAGAGAGGGGGATGGGGAGAGAGATGTGGGGGAGGCGGGGGTGTGGAGCGAGGGAAGGAGGGTGGGAGGGGGAGAGGGGTGGGGGGGAGAGAGGGGAAATAGTGGGGAGGGAGAGTGGGGGGGGGGGGGGGGGGGGGGAGAGAAGTCGAAGAGTGGGGAGGGAGAGGTAGGAGGAATGGTGGAAGAGGGACAGAGCGATAGGGGTAATGGGGCGGGGGGAGAAGGGGGTGGGGTAGAGAGTGAAGGGTGTGGGGGAGAGAGGGATGGGTGGGAGAGGGAGAGGGGTGAGAAGAGGGAAACATAGAAATATAAGATCTATTATATCCTCCCTCAATCTTCTAAATTCTAGCGAGTACAAGCCGAGTCTATCCAGTCTTTCTTTAAATGAAAATCCTGACATCCCAGGAATCAGTCTAGTTAACCTTCGCTGTATTCCCTCTATGGCAACAATGTCTTAGAGCATTGGGCATTGTGACATCACACGATGGGACGTTCACCAGGGGCTGGGGCTGGTGCAAAGGCATTTGTAAATGGATCCATTCCAATTGGACATCTACGAGCATTGGGCATTGTGACATCACACGATGGAACGAATCAAAAGGCAGAAAGGCAGCCGGACGGACGGCAGGCGACAGTCACAGGCTTTTAATATATAACTAGACCAAGTGCAGACCTGTTAGATCTGTTCCCCAACGGCGTTTGCGGGGGGGCTGCGGCATCACACTCACATTAACCACCCCCCAAACACACAGGTGGGGTGAGAAGAGGGGAGGGGGGGAGAGGAGGAGGAGGAAACGGGACATATTTAGGAGGGAAAGGAGAGCGGGGAAGGGGGGGAGAGATGGGGAGAGAGATGTGGGGGACGGGGGATGGGGAGGGAAGTGAGGATGGCGGGAACGGGAGAGGGGGGGGGGGAGAGAGAGGAAAGAGTGCGGAAGGAGTGTGGAGGGGGAAGGGGGAAAGGTGGAAGAGTGGGGAGAGAGGAGGAGAGGGGTTGGGGCAGTGATGGAAGAGGGACACAGGGGTAGGAGGAAGGGGGCGGGTGGAGAGAGGGAAGTGGGTGGGGTAGAGAGGGAAGGGGGTGCGGGAGAGAGGGATGGGTAAGAGAGGGAGAGGGGTGTCAGGTCTCGCGTTTGATCTAGTTTCTGTTTCTTATTGGTTTTTAGTATTAGAGTTTGCATTCTTGTTTTATTTTGGTGTCTCACATCTCCTCTTGTTTCAGGTCCCATTTCCTGTCAGGTCGTTTACCCTCATGTGATTGTTGGCCACGCCCTGATGTGTTTCACCTGTGTCTCGTTATCCCCTGCTAGTCTGTTGGCCACGCCCTGATGTGTTTCACCTGTGTCTCGTTATCCCCTGCTAGTCAGTATTTAAGCCTTTTGTGTTTTAGTTCCCATTGCCAGTTCGTTGTGTATGCTACTTGGTATCACCTCGTTCCAGCTCTCGAAATCTTGTGACCTTGTGATCTCGACCTTTGCCTATATTTTCGACCACTGGTTCTTGCCTGCTCCTATATGGTACTGTTGCCTCTGTTTTGCCTACCTGTGTACTGACTTGGACCGATTAAACGCCGAAGACTGATCTGCCCTGTGTCTGAGCCTGCATTTGTGTCCTCCTCCTCGTTCAGTTCTGACATTACGAACTGGCCCACAATGGACTCAGCGGGCTCTGATCCTTTTCGTGCAGCGCTCCAGAAGCAAGAGGAGCGCATCTCGCATTACGAGGGTCAACTCTCCTCGATCGTCGCCGGGTTCCGGGATCTCGGCGAGCGTCAGCAGGGGTTCCAGGCAGACATCGGTTCACAGGTGAACACTTTAAGTTCTCGGTTTGAAGACCTGGTTACTCGGCTGAATTATTTGTTTCCTGCTGCGGCTCCCGTGCCTGCCGAGTCTGTTTCCTTGTCTGTGTCTCCAGGAGCTCCGATGGCCGCGGCTGCTGCAGCATCTCCATTCGTCCACCTGGCAAGACCGGAACACTTTTCGGGGGAATCGGAGAAATGTAGACCTTTTTTGATTCAGTGTGGACTGCATTTCGAACTTCAAGCGGCTTCCTTTTCATCAGAACGCTCAAGGGTAGCCTTTATCATCACGCACCTGTCGGGTAGGGCGGAGGCTTGGGCCACGGCGGAGTGGTCTCGGAATTCTCCTGTTTGCCAGACATCGGTCCTGTTCATGGAAGCTCTGTCCCGCACGTTTGATCACTCCAATCCTGGCCGAGAGGCTTCCCAGAACCTGGTCTCCATGAAACAAGGTAATCGCTCTGTTATGGATTTTGCTATTGACTTTCGAACTGTTGCTGCTAAGGGTGGATGGAATGAGGCTGCTTTGTTGGATGCTTTTCGCAATGGATTGTCTGAAGCTATCAAAGATCAATTGGCTCCTCTAACCCTGCCTTCCGACGTCGAGTCTATGATTTCCCTGGCTATCCAAATTGACGCTAGGCTCAGAGAAAGAGATCGAGAGAGGAGATCGGCTGCAGTTCGGTCCTCCTCCCAGCAGTGGCGGCAGCGTCGCCCTTCACCTTCCAGTCGGGACTTCTTCCCTCTCGGCCGGTCCAGTCAGCCTACAGCGCCACCTGCATCTTCGGAGGAGCCCATGCAGGTGGGACGAGCCAAACTCCGTCCGGAGGAACGGCAGCGCCGCCTAAGGGAGGGGAGGTGTTTTTACTGTGGTGAACTGGGACATTTGTTGAACAGCTGTTCAGTAAAAGACAAAGCTCACCAATGAAAGAGAGGACATTGGTGAGTTGTACCACTCCTATGAGCCGTTCCTCTCGTCCATTGTCGACGGTACAATTGTTGGTGCATTCCCAGTGGCACTCCCTGCAGACTTTGGTTGATTCTGGGGCAGATGAGAACTTCATGGACATTCGCTTGGCTGATGAATTGAAGCTGGAACGTGAACAGCTTCAAGATCCTATGGAGGCTAGTGCACTGGATGGGCGCCTACTGTACAGGGTAATTCACCGAACTCAACCTGTTCAACTCATCGTGGCAGGTAATCACCTTGAGACCATCAGTTTTCATCTCCTCGACTGTCCTCTTCATCCTCTGGTTTTGGGGCTCCCTTGGCTGTCTTACCATAATCCTCACATGAACTGGGGTACTGGGGAAGTAATTTCTTGGGGGAATAACTGTAAACTCATCTATCTGCATGATTCTTCTCCTGAGTCTATGAAGGATCCGTCAAGGAGCAGTTTGCTGGGATCTTCCAGGACCACCCTCCGGCAGCCTCCCCGTTCAAGGGAGGAGGATTTTCCAGATCTCACCAAGGTTCCCTCATATTATCTAGACCTAAAGGAGGTGTTCAACAAGGCCAAGGCCACATCTCTTCCGCCGCATAGACCGTATGACTGCTGCATCGACCTTCTGCCAGGTACAGCGCCTCCTAAGGGCCATCTCTACTCCTTGTCTTCACCTGAGCGGCTCGCCATGGAAAAGTACATTGACGATGCCCTTGCTGCTGGGATCATCAGACCTTCTTCTTCACCTGCAGGAGCTGGATTCTTCTTTGTGGATAAGAAGGATGGAACACTTCGGCCCTGCATTGACTACAGAGGACTCAATGACATTACTGTTAAGAACAGATACCCCTCTTCCTCTTATCTCCTCTGCATTTGAACTGTTAAAAGACGCTGCAGTATTCACTAAGTTAGATCTTAGAAATGCGTATCATCTGGTGAGGATAAGGGACGGGGATGAATGGAAAACTGCGTTTAACACACCCAGTGGTCATTATGAATATCTGGTCATGCCGTTTGGTCTTACTAATGCTCCAGCAGTTTTTCAAGGCATGGTTAATGATGTATTACGGGACATGCTGAACCGATTTGTGTTTGTGTACCTTGATGACATTTTGATTTTTTCTCCAGACGAGACTTCCCATGTGCAGCATGTACACCAGGTGCTAGAACGTTTGCTCCTGAATGATCTGTTTGTGAAAGCTGAGAAATGTGAATTTCATGTTAACACTGTTCAATTCCTTGGTTTTGTTGTATCACCTGCTGGTATACAGATGGACCCGAGCAAGGTCAGTGCTGTGGCCACCTGGCCTACACCCTCCAGTCGTAAGCGACTTCAGGGGTTCCTTGGGTTTGCTAATTTTTATAGGAAGTTTATCCGGAACTTTAGTGTCACTGCTGCACCACTCCATGCTCTTACCTCACCCCACGTGCCTTTCTCTAGGTCCTCTCAAGCAGAAACTGCATTTATGAGACTCAAGAGGAGCTTCTCCTCAGCCCCCATCCTGGTTCACCCTGACCCGTCACTCCAGTTCGTGGTTGAGGTGGACGCCTCGGGTGTGGGCATCGGGGCCGTACTCTCACAGAAATCCCCCACAGATGGTCGATTACATCCCTGCGCTTTCCTCTCAAAGAAGCTTTCTCCTGCTGAGAGAAATTACGATGTGGGTAACCGTGAACTGTTAGCGGTTAAAACAGCCTTGGAGGAATGGAGACATTGGTTGGAGGGCACCGAGCAGCCGTTTCTAGTTTGGACAGACCACAAAAACCTGGAATACATCAAGTCAGCCAAACGCCTCAACTCGCGCCAATGTTTGGAATGGGGCTCGTCAGATGCTGTTGCGCAGTTCTGCGCGTTACAAGAGGATGGCTGACCGTGGAAGAACGCCGGCTCCAGTATACTCGCCTGGTCAAAGGGTGTGGCTCTCCACTCGAGACTTACCGCTGAGGGTGGAATCCCGGAAGCTGGCTCCTCGTTGTGTTGGTCCTTTCCCCATATCGAAGGTCATCAATCCTGTGGCGGTTCGTCTCAAACTCCCCCGTGCCATGAGGGTCCACCCTACTTTCCATGTCTCCCGTCTGAAGCCATTTAAGGAGAGTCCTCTGGTCCCTGCCTCCACACCCCCTCCGCCCCCCCGGTTCCTTGATGGGGGTCCAGTGTTTACGGTCAGCCGGTTGCTGGGGATGCGCCGGCGTGGTCGTGGTTGTCAGTATCTTGTGGATTGGGAGGGGTATGGACCTGAGGAGCGGTCTTGGGTGCCAGCTCGCAACATATGCGACCCGGAACTTATCAGGGACTATCGGCGCCAACATCCTGAAGATCCTGGGCCGTCAGGAGCCGGCCGTGGAGGGGGGGGGGGGGGGGGGGGGTACTGTCAGGTCTCGCGTTTGATCTAGTTTCTGTTTCTTATTGGTTTTTAGTATTAGAGTTTGCATTCTTGTTTTATTTTGGTGTCTCACATCTCCTCTTGTTTCAGGTCCCATTTCCTGTCAGGTCGTTTACCCTCATGTGATTGTTGGCCACGCCCTGATGTGTTTCACCTGTGTCTCGTTATCCCCTGCTAGTCTGTTGGCCACGCCCTGATGTGTTTCACCTGTGACTCATTATCCCCTGCTAGTCTGTATTTAAGCCTTTTGTGTTTTAGTTCCCATTGCCAGTTCGTTGTGTATGCTACTTGGTATCACCTCGTTCCAGCTCTCGAAATCTTGTGACCTTGTGATCTCGACCTTTGCCTGTATTTTCGACCACTGGTTCTTGCCTGCTCCTATATGGTACTGTTGCCTCTGTTTTGCCTACCTGTGTACTGACTTGGACCGATTAAACGCCGAAGACTGATCTGCCCTGTGTCTGAGCCTGCATTTGTGTCCTCCTCCTCGTTCAGTTCTGACAAGGGGTGAGGAGAGGGAAACATAGAAACATAGAAATTAAGTGCAGGAGTAGGCCATTCTGCCCTTCGAGCCTGCACTACAATTCAATATGATCATGCCTGATCATCCAACTCAGTATCCTGTACCTGCCTTCTCTCCATACCCCCTGATCCCTTTAGCCACAAGGGCCATATCTCACTCCCTCTTAAATATAGCCAATGAACTGGCCTCAACTACCTTCTGTGCCATCTCTGTCCTAAAGGATTTCCCCTTATCTTTAAACGGTGTCCCCTTGCTCTGCACTTCCCCAACATCTGGAACAATCTTCCTGCATCTAGCCTGTCCAACCACTTAAGAATGTTGTACGTTTCTATAAGATCCGCCCTCAATCTTCTAAATTCTAGCGTGTACAATCCGAGTCTATCCAGTCTTTCTTCATATGAAAGTCCTGACATCCCAGGAATCAGTCTGGTGAACATCCTCTGTACTCCCTCTATGGCAACAAGGTATTTGAGCATTGGGCATTGTGACATCACACGATGGAACGTTCACCAGGTGCTGGTGTTCCTGCAAAGGCATATGTAAATGAATCCATTACGATTGGACATATGTGAACATTGGGCATTGTGACATCACACAATGGAACGTTCACCGGGGGCTGGGGCTGGGGCTGCTTCTATGGGTGAAGCCATTTTTTTTATATGGAGGGGGGGGGGGGGGTGGGAAGGATTTCATTAAAAATGTGTACATAAGCACGACGAAATGTAATGAGGAGCGGATACTTAGAAAGAAAAGTGAAATCTCTACTGAAATGGAAAAGATCTCGGCGATTCTGCGTCTGGTTTCGGAGTAGCAAGGAATCAAAGGAAGAAAGGCGGCCGGCAGCCGGACGGACGCCGGACGCCGGACGCCGGCAGGCACACAGTTTTATATAATAATAGATTATATAGAATCCCTGCACGCTGCCCGTAGAGGACGCTGGCGTTGACTGTTCGCCGCTTCTCCGCCCGCTGCCCCCCCCCCCCTGTATGTTACCTATCTGTTACCTGTTACCTACCTGCCTGTCTGTTCCCTGCTGGACACCTCCTGTGCCTGTGCACCATTGACGCTGGACACCTCCCTGCACCAGTGAGGGAGCTGGATCCTCTCTGCACCCGCACCGCTGGACAGCCTCTCTACACCTGCACTGCTGGACAACCTCTCTACACCTGCACTGCTGGACAACCTCTCTGCACCTGCACTGCTGGATACTCTCTGCACACTCATCACTGGACTACGTCGACACCTGCTCTGCTGGACAACCTATCTGCTCCCTCAATGCTGGACACCTCGCTGCATCTGCACTGCTGGTCAACCTCTTTGTTCCCTCACTGTTCGACACCTCGCTGCACCCGCTCTGCTGGACAACCTCTCTGCTCCCTCACCGCAGGATACTCTCTCCACCTGCACCTGCACGCTGGACACCTCTCTGCACCCTCACCATCATGCTCAAATATTCAACTCTCCAAATGACTGGTTTCTTCAACAACCACATCCCATCCTGCATCCAAGTCATTAAACAGCTTTGACTTCTACGTCGACCCCGTTTCATCCACAGAGGCTCTCGGCGCAAGCTTGTTTACGTCAACCACGGACATTCCATTCCATCCATCTGCTCACTACCACGCTCTTCCCCCCCCCCCCCCCAACTGCGTCACACCCCATCCCAGCTGACCGCACGCACTGTCAACCGGGACAACATCAGATCTCTCCAGCCTGCCCCCATCCCTCCACCCTCTCATAATACCAACTTTGCCCTCCTCAACACCAGGTCGCTCAACAACAAAGCCCTTGCCCTCCATGAACTAATCCTTGACAACACTCTGGACTTCCTTCTGCTCACTGAGACCTGGCAACAACCCAATGTCTTCTTCTCCCTCAATCAAGCACCCCCACCTGGATTTAATTACATTTCCAAACCCCGCCCCTCCCGCCATGGAGGTGGCCTCGCTGTTATTTTCAACCAGAATTTTCGTATCACTGAACTCACCTTCCCCCCAGTAGCATCATTTGAATTCCTCGCCTTCAAAGCCCTTTCCTCCATGACAGTCATCCTCATTTACCGGCCACATAAACCAAACCCCTCCTTCCTATCTGACTTCACTGAACTCCTCACACTTGCCTCATCCCTCTCCCCACGTCTGCTGCTACTTGGTGACTTAAATATTCACATGGACTCCCCCACCTGCAAGCTCGGTTCTGAATTCGCCTTTTTACTTGACAACTTCTCTCTCACTCAGCACGTCACCTTTCCCACCCATGACAAAGGTTACATCCTTGACCTGCTCTGCTCCACAAATCAACCGGTACTCGACCTCCATCCATGCCTCTTCCCCTCTCTGATCATAAGCTTACATGGTTCACCATCCCTTCTCCGACAGCTCGCCCCCGCTTCCTCCGAGCAATCACCTTCCGTAATCTAAAATCCATTGATCCCCACCATCTCTCTGACCTGCTCTCCGCCACTCTCCCCCTGGACTCAACCCCCATCTCACCTAATGATCTCACAAACCATCTCAACTCCACCTTGTCTACCTCCCTTAACACTATGGCCCCCCTCAAAACAAGAACCGTAACTTTCAACACATCTTCACCCTGGTACACGCCTGCACTTCGTAATCTGAAACAGACTGGTCGCCGACATGAACGACTCACAAAGAAATCATCTCTCACAGTCCACCTTGAAGCTTACAAACTCCACCTCACTGACTACAAAGATGCCCTCATTGCTGCAAAATCTGCCTACCTCTCCTCCATATTCACCGATCCCTGCCTAAACCACAGAACCCTCTTCTCTACAGTGGGCAACCTCAAGCCTCGAGCCAACACTCTCCCTACCTCTACTCCGGATCTCTGCAACTCATTCCTCCACTTTTTCGCTGCTAAAAGCAGCACCATCTATCAATACCCGACTCCCCAGCAACTACTCCACCACCTACCAAGGCCCCTCCTTTCAACATCTCCACTGATCTCCATACCCCTCCTCCACACTGCTTCCTCTCCCAGTTTGACCTGGTCACCCCTATTGAAATCTCCAAACTCATCAGCTCTTCCAAACCCACTACCTGCTCCCTCGATCGTCACCCCACTCCCCTGCTGAAGTCCTGCCTCCCCGTTCTCTGCCCCAACCTCACTAATCTCTTCAACTCCTCAATGTCCCAAGGAATTGTCCCCACCGCTTTCAAAGCTGCTGCTGTCACGCAATTTTAAAGAAACCTGGTCTTGATCCCTCCTCTCTCATTAACTATCGCCCAATCTCAAACCTCCCCTTTCTTTCAAAAACCCTGGAGCGTATCGTTGCGTCGCAACTTCATTCCCACCTCCTTGCGTATATCCAACTTGAACCCCTCCGATCTGGCTTTCGCCCCCTCCATAGCACAGAAACTGCTCTCCTCAAAGTCCTCAACGACCTCCTCACCTCTGCTGACACTGGTTCCCTCAACATCCTCATCCTCCTCGACCTGAGCGCAGCCTTCGATACATTGAACCATAACATCCAGCTCACCAGACTCAAAGACCTCGGCATTGAAGACTCTGCACTCAGCTGGCTCCGTTCCTACCTTTCCAACAGATCCCACTTCATCTCTCTCCACAACCACACCTCTGCTACAGCCAAAGTCGCTCAAGGCGTTCCCAAGGCTCCGTACTCGGCCCCCTCCTCTTCATCATCTACATCCTCCCCCTTGGTCAGATACTCTGCCAATTCAACCTGGACATCCACTGTTACGCCGATGACACCCCGATCTACCTCGGCACCAAATCCCCACACAACCCCCCCCCTCCCCCATATCAACTCCTGTTTGTCAGCTATAAAAACCTGGATGCAACATAACTTCCTCAAACTCAACAGCGATAAGACAGAATTCATCCTCATAGGCTCCAAAGCCACACTCAGCAAATTCAATAACCCCACTCTCACCATCGACGGCACCACTGTCTCCCCATCTCCCCAGGCCCGTAACCTTGGCGTGAACTTTGATTCCACCCTCTTCCTTGAGCCTCACATCCGCCATGTCATTAAAACCTCCTTCTTTCATCTCCGCAACATCGCCAAACTCAGACCCTCTCTCACACCTCCCGCAGCTGAAATACTCATACATGCCTTCATCTCCTCCCGACTGGACTATTGCAACTCACTTCTCCTTGGCATCAGCTCCACCTACATCAACTGACTCCAACTGGTCCAGAACGCAGCCGCCCGACTCATCACCCACACCAAATCCTGGCATCACATCACTCCAGTCCTCAAACAACTTCACTGGCTTCCCATCTCCCACCGGATCACCTACAAAATCCTGATCCTCACCTACAAAGCCCTCCACCATCTGCCCCCCCCCCCCCATATCTCACTGACCTCTTCTCCGCCTACCAACCCTCACGGTCCCTCAGATCCACATCAGCCGGTCTCCTCTCCATCCACAAGTCCAACCTCCGCAGTTTTGGGGACGGAGCCTTCTTCAGGGCAGCGCCCAGGCTCTGGAACTACCTCCCCCAACTGATCCGCAATTCCGTGTCCCTCACCATCATCCAGTCCCGCCTTAAGACCCATCTCTTCACCTCTGCCTATCCTTATCCCCACGTCCCCCTCCCTTTTCATCTGTGGATTAATTGCCTCATATTGAGTTTTGAATTGAATTCTGTCTTTACTTTGTGTACTAGTCATGTCTCTACTATTTATTTCATTCCCCTTACATGTTTTTCCTCTACCTGCTAAATTTTTGTAAGGTGTCCTTGAGACTCTTGAAAGGCGCGCATAAATAAAATGTATTATTATTTTACATTATGTGACATTGTCGTGTTTAGAGGATGTGGTTAGCCATATTAAGCCATCGGGTTCCCCTTGTGATGCTGTCCCTCCTCATCTTTTTAAAGAGGTGTTCCCCAGTATAGGGCAGTCGGTTCTTGCCATTATCAACAGCAGCTTGTGTTCTGCGGTTGTCCCCGTAAGTTTTAAACATGCAGTAGTACAACCACTACTTAAGAAACTTGGCCTGGATCAAACTGTTCTGGCCAATTTTAGACCGATCTCCAAGTTGTCTTTTATTTCTAAAATTCTGGAGAAAGTTGTTTATGCTCAGCTAAAACTCTTATTGGACGAGCATAATATTCGGGCGGTTTTCCAGTCTGGGTTTAAAATTATGCATAGCACAGAGTCAGCATTGCTAAGGGTTTTTAATGACATCCTCCTAGCTAATGATTCTGGTGACCATGTGGTTCTTGTCCTGCTGGACCTATCTGCCGCCTTTGATACAGTGGACCATGGTATCTTATTATCTCGTTTACAGCACCTAGTGGGCATTTGTGGCAGTGCCCTGGGATGGTTCAGGTATTATCTGGCAGACAGACCTATGTGTGTAAGCCTTGCTGGTTATGAATCCTCCTCCGCTCCTCTGACATATGGGGTTCCACAAGGCTCAATTTTAGGGCCCCTGCTTTTCTCACTGTACTTACTCCTCTGGGTTCCATTCTTAGAAAGCATGGCATCTATTTTTATTGTTATGCGATGATAGCCAACTATATATGCCGCTGAGGAAGGAAGATGCTTTCTCTGTCAAATCACTTCTGCTATGTCTTGATGACATTAAATCCTGGATGGCCCTAAACTTTCTAGGATTTAATGAAAAGAAGACAGAGGTGATATTGTTTGGTCCCAATGGCTGCCGTGAACCTCCCCCTGTTGACCTGGGTCCCCTGGCACGGTATGTGAAGCCAACAGTTTTAAACCTGGGTTTTAAGATGGACAGTGATTTTAAATTAGATCATCAAATAGGTGGGTTTGGGTTTTAAGATGGACAGTGATTTTAAATTAAATCATCAAATAGGCGCGGTAGTTAAGTCCAGCTTCTTTCATTTAAGGCAGCTGGCAAAGGTGAAGCCCATTCTTGAGCGGCAGCATTTTGAAACAGTAATCCATGCCTTTTTCACGTCTAGGCTGGATTACTGTAACGCACTCTATTTTGGAGTTACTCGATCTTCCCAGGCTCGTCTCCAGTTGGTTCAAAATGCTGCTGCTCGCGTTTTAACTGGAACTCGAAAGAGGGAGCACATAACGACAATTCTGGCCTCCCTCCACTGGCTCCCGGTGTACTTTCGAGTTCATTTTAAGATACTTTTATTCGTTTTTAAATCTTTAAATGGCCTCGCCCCGCCTTACCTCTCTGAGCTGCTTCATCCCTACGCTCCTGCCCGGTGCCACATGTCCGCTGATCAGCTGCTCCTGGAGGTACCGAGGGCTAAGCGGAAGCTCAGAGGGGATAGAGCCTTCTCTGTTGCTGCTCCGACATCATGGAACACTCTGGCGTTGCACATCAGACAAGCCCCCTCACTGTCCATCTTCAAAACCAGTCTTAAACCCCATTTCTATTCCTTGGCTTTTGACCCTGCATGAGACTTTGCTCCTGTTTTAGTGTTTTTAATGTTTTTTTTATTGTTTTTACTCTCTCTTTTAATGTTTTTGTTGTCGTGTAATAATTGTTTTGTCCATGATTAGTCATGTACAGCACTTTGTTGCAACAGTGGTTGTTTTAAAGTGCTCTATAAATAAAGTTATTATTATTATTATTATTATTATTATTATTATTATTATTATTATTATTATTATTATTATTATTATTATTATTATTATTATTATTATTATTATTATTATTATTATTATTATTATTATTATTATTATTATTATAATAGTTGATCGAAAGGCAGGCACGTGTGACTAGAGTAAATGTGGCATCTTTGTCGGAATGGGCAAGTTGTGCCAATGCGCATGCTTCCATGAACATATCTATGACTATGACATCATGAGATAAGAAACATCGCGTTTGACACCCCCATATTCAAGATAAATACGTAAATGGGTTCCTATGGTTGAATTAAAAGGGAGCAGAAAGTTGAAAGTTGTTCAATAATGAACTCATTCAAATGTGAATATCCGAATTTAAGCACTGTGGCGCTTGAATATTAAAATTAGCTCTACATGATTCATTCGGAGAAATAATTTTGGTTCTCTCAGACTGTTGCTCGGTGTCCCAGGTACAGAGTGGCTGTAATTACCCAACTACAATATCCCCAATTTGATATCAACTCAGGATTTAGGAAAGTAAAAATAGATTATGAAAGAAAACTGGCAGGGAACATAAAAACTGACTGCAAAAGTTTTTATAGATATGTGAAAAGAAAGAGATTAGTTAAAACAAATGTAGGTCCCTTGCAGTCAGAAACGGGTGAGTTGATCATGGGGAACAAGGATATGGCGGACCAATTGAATAACTACTTTGGTTCCGTCTTCACTAAGGAAGACATAAATAATCTGCCGGAAATAGCAGGGGACCGCGGGTCAAAGGAGTTGGAGGAATTGAGTGAAATCCAGGTTAGCCGGGAAGTGGTGTTGGGTAAATTAAATGGATTAAAGGCCGATAAATCCCCAGGGCCAGATAGGCTGCATCCCAGAGTACTTAAGGAAGTAGCTCCAGAAATAGTGGATGCATTAGTAATAATCTTTCAAAACTCTTTAGATTCTGGAGTAGTTCCTGAGGATTGGCGGGTAGCAAACGTAACCCCACTTTTAAGAAGGGAGGGAGAGAGAAAACGGGGAATTACAGACCAGTTAGTCTAACATCGGTAGTGGGGAAACTGCTAGAGTCAGTTATTAAAGATGGGATAGCAGCACATTTGGGAAGTGGTGAAATCATTGGACAAAGTCAGCATGGATTTACAAAAGGTAAATCATGTCTGACGAATCTTATAGAATTTTTCGAGGATGTAACTAGTAGCGTGGATAGGGGAGAACCAGTGGATGTGGTGTATCTAGACTTCCAGAAGGCTTTCGACAAGGTCCCACATAAGAGATTAGTATACAAACTTAAAGCACACGGCATTGGGGGTTCAGTATTGATGTGGATAGAGAACTGGCTGGCAAACAGGAAGCAAAGAGTTGGAGTTAACGGGTCCTTTTCACAATGGCAGGCAGTGACTAGTGGGGTACCGCAAGGCTCAGTGCTGGGACCCCAGCTATTTACAATATATATTAATGATCTGGATGAGGGAATTGAAGGCAATATCTCCAAGTTTGCGGATGACACGAAGCTGGGGGGCAGTGTTAGCTGTGAGGAGGATGCTAGGAGACTGCAAGGTGACTTGGATAGGCTGGGTGAGTGGGCAAATGTTTGGCAGATGCAGTATAATGTGGATAAATGTGAGGTTATCCATTTTGGTGGCAAAAACAGGAAAGCAGACTATTATCTAAATGGTGGCCGACTAGGAAAAGGGGAGATGCAGCGAGACCTGGGTGTCATGGTACACCAGTCATTGAAAGTGGGCATGCAGGTGCAGCAGGCAGTGAAGAAAGCGAATGGTATGTTAGCTTTCATAGCAAAAGGATTTGAGTATAGGAGCAGGGAGGTTCTACTGCAGTTGTACAGGGTCTTGGTGAGACCACACCTGGAGTATTGCGTACAGTTTTGGTCTCCAAATCTGAGGAAGGACATTATTGCCATAGAGGGAGTGCAGAGAAGGTTCACCAGACTGATTCCTGGGATGTCAGGACTGTCTTATGAAGAAAGACTGGATAGACCTGGTTTATACTCTCTAGAATTTAGGAGATTGAGAGGGGATCTAATAGAAACTTACAAAATTCTTAAGGGGTTGGACAGGCTAGATGCAGGAAGATTGCTCCCGATGTTGGGGAAGTCCAGGACAAGGGGTCACAGCTTAAGGATAAGGGGGAAATCCTTTAAAACCGAGATGAGAATAACTTTTTTCACACAGAGAGTGGTGAATCTCTGGAACTCCCTGCCACAGAGGGTAGTCGAGGCCAGTTCATTGGCTATATTTAAGAGGGAGTTAGATGTGGCCCTTGTGGCTAAGGGGATCAGAGGGTATGGAGAGAAGGCAGGTACGGGATACTGAGTTGGATGATCAGCCATGATCATATTGAATGGCGGTGCAGGCTCGAAGGGCCGAATGGCCTACTCCTGCACCTAATTTCTATGTTTCTATGTTTCTATGATTTGCAACCGGGACGTCACCTGCGATCGCTGTCTATAGCATGTCAAGTTGATCGGATATGCCAGGATAGACACAACACGCTGCAGTAACTTGGCGGGGAAGGCAGCATCTCTGGACAGAAGGAACGAATGATGTTTCGGACTGAAACCCTTCATCAGACCAACATATGCCAGGATGATCAGGGAACGTGTGTTATAGAATGAATGAATGAATGAATGAATGAATGAATGAATGAATGAATGAATGAATGAATGAATGAATGAATGAATGAATGAATGAGTGAATGAAAACTTTATTGTCATTCAGATATACACCTAGACACAGTGCACCTTGAACGAAATTTCGTTGCATTTGACTCTCCAATCAGGTAAATAGTAAAAGTAAAAGTGCTAGGTGCGTCCATAAAAACGCCTCATGTGCATGGTTCTGTAAAATAAATATATATAAAAAGTTTTTTTTTAAAAGTGTCGATATTTTAAAAGTTATAGGAGTTGTTTCATGTTCAATGCTAAAGATTTATACTTGCACTAGGTGTGTAAATACAGTATTTATTTTCACTCGTGTTGTTGATTCTCTGCCATGGTTGCGAATATGTTTAATGCTTCTTCATATTCACTATGGATTTCAGCAAGACATAAGACAACGTTCCGCATAGTAGGCTGCTCTGGATGTTTATATCCCATGGGATGCAGTAGCTATAGCTGATTGGATATAAATTGGCTTCATGGAATGAAGCAGAGGGTGATGTTGGAAGGTGAATTTGCCTTTCGGATTGGAGGCTTGTGACTAGTGATGTGCCTCAGCGTTCGGTGCTGGCCTCATTGCTGCTTGCCATCGATATCAATGATTTGCATGACAACGTCCATTGAATTAACATTAAGTTTGCAGGTGACACAAATGTGGGTGGCTTTGTAGATAGTGCAGATGATTGTCAAAAATTACAACATTGTGATAATCGGTTAGACAGGTGGGCTGAGCAAAATATGAAGGAATTTTATACAGATAAATATGACTTGTTACATCTTCGAAAGTAGAACATTAGCATGTCTTACGCAGAGAATGGTAGGACTCTTGAGAGTATTGTGGAGTAAGGGGAACTAGGAGTGCAGGCACATAGTTCCTTGAAAGTGGAGTCGCAGGTAGATATGGAGGTAGAAAAAGCTTTTTGGCACATTGGCCTTCGTCAGTCAGTTATCGGCTCATGTCCCACTTATACAAGACGTTGTTTCGGCTGCAGGCAGAAAATCGTGTTCAAATTTGCGAACTATGTTACAGGAAATATGTTGTCAAGCTGGAAAGAATGCAGGGAAGGTTTAAGAGGATGTTGCCGTGTGCCACGAGAATGAGCTATAGTGTGCTGTTGCGCAGGCTAGGACTTCAAACATTGGAATGCAGGAAGATGAGGTGAGATCTTACATAAGTGTACAAAATCCTGAGAGGAATAGATTGTATAAACGCTCATGCCCAGTCTATGATTGTTTAAGAATCGAAAACAAGAGGACATAGGTTAAAGGTAAGAGTGGCCACCATGTTCAAGAACGTTCATCCCAACAATTACACATTGCATTCACGAACTAAGTTATGGCACTTTGTCTTTGTTTTTTTATAATTTATTGTTCATTTCCTTATCTATCTATCTATCTATCTATCTATCTATCTATCTATCTGTCTGTCTGTCTGTCTGTCTGTCTGTCTGTCTGTCTGTCTGTCTGTCTGTCTGTCTGTCTGTCTGTCTGTCTATCTATCTATCTATCTACCATCGGTGACATCTCCGACTCTAGGCTGGGCTGTGTCTCCGACTCTGGCCAGGGTCTGTGTCTCCCACGCTGCGCTGAGCCGAGTTGGGTCTCGGAAGCTGGCCTGCTGCTGGGGCGGGGCAGCTGCTTCGGCGGGGCTGCTGCTTGGGGCGGGCTGCTGCTTGGGGCGGGGCTGCTGCTTGGGGCGGGGCGGCTGCTTGGGGCTGGGCGGCTTCTTGGGCCGGTGCTGCTACTTAGGATGGGCTGGGCTGGGCTGGGCTGTTTGGGGATGGGCTGCTTGATGCTGGGTTGCTTCGGGTTCCCCCGAAAGTCCGGTTGGGAACCTCCACTGGCCACACTCAGCTGCAATAAAGAAGCGATGGTGCAAGAAGGGGCGGAATGTCCCGGGGAGTGACAGGGGAATAAACTATTCCGGGCGGCGCCGACTGATAGGAGAAGAGAACGATCTGCGCACGCGTGGTTTTAAAAGATTTTTAAAGCTCGCTAGGCCCCTGTCCCACTTAGAAAACCTGAACGGAAACCTCTGGTGAATTTGCGCCCCACCCAAGGTTTCCGTGCGGTTCCCGGGGGTTGCAGGTTGTTTCCGCCGGTAGTGGAAGCAGGTAGGGAGACTGACAAAAACCTCCGGGAACCGCCCGGAAACTTTAGGTGGGGCACAAAGTCTCCAGACGTTTCTTTTCAGGTTTCCTAAGTGGGACAGGGGCATAACTTTTACGACATTCAACCGATCGCAGCCCAGGAGAACGGCGATAAGACTGACGAAAAATTGTAGCGCAATCGCGAACCGTTTTTGCGTAAATAGAAAGACCGCCAAACCGGTAGATAACAAGATCGGAGTTTTAGTTATGTATCGATATATGTTTTTCCCAGGGTGGAACTATGAAATTCTACAGAGCATAACGTGAAAGTTAAACGGGCAAAGTGTAATGGAGATGAAAGGCACAAGTGTTAGCGTGATGCCTACAAGTGAGAATGGGGAGCGAGGATTAGAAGAGCAAATATGTAAGAGGTAGCAGATATTAGTAGTAAGCACAAGGTAGTGATTGTGGGAGATTTCAATTTTCCACACATAGACTGGGAAACATATTATGTAAATGGGCTGGATCGTTTGGAGTATGTAAAATGTGTGCAGGATCTTTGCAGCATTAGTTAGATGTACCTAGTAGAGAAGGGGCGGTGCTGGACCTCCTGTTAGGAAATGAGACAGGTCAGGTGGCAGAGGTATGCGTTGGGGAGCACTTCGGGTCCAGTGATCACAATACCATTAGTTTCAATATAATTATGGAGGAGGTCAGACCTGGACCTAGGGTTGAGATGTTTGATTGAGAAAGGCTAACTTTGAGGAGATGCGAAAGGATTTAAAGGAGTGAATTGGGACATTTTGTTTTATGGGAAGGATGGAAAAGAGAAATGGAAGACATTTAAAGGTGAGATTTTAAGAGTACAGAATCTTTATGTCCATGTTCGGTTGAAAGGAAATAGTAAAAATTGGAAAGAGCCATGGTTTTCAATGGAAATTAGACATCTACAATTAGGCAGCATGGTGTAAATGATGTGCTTGTGGAGTATAAAGAAAGTAAAAAAATCTTAAGAAATAAATTAGAAAAGATTAAAGAAGATATGAGTTTGCTTTGGCGTAAAGAGAAAGTAAATCCAAAGGGTTTCTACAGCCATATTAATAACAACAGGGATAAAATTGGTCCATTACAGAGTCAGAGTGGACAGCTATCTGCAGAGCCAAAAGAGATGGGGGAGATATTGAACAATTTATATTCTTCGGTATTTACCAAGGAGAAGGATATTGAATTTTACTTCGGAGTCACGTGAGTGACTACGTGAAGAAGACCCCGTCCAGCCGCACACGCGCAACATCGACAGACGCATGGCGCAGCGACCGGTTGTAGAGGGGCAGAGCTCCTCCAGCGGTAAGTTTAAAAAGCCTGAAGTATATTCACTTTCGCTTTCAGGTCGCTTTCTTCGGGGAATAGACTTGTAGTATGTACAATGCAAGATTATGATGGAGAAAGTGCATAAAGGATAGGGGAGGCGTACCGCAGGTAAAACTCAAGAAGACCGCGGGTCTGCGAGTAACAGGCGCCCGCTTAACCAGTCGGTGGCAGCGAGGCCATCGACTGCATTGTTAGTACAGTCGCAGTACCGTTGGGGCGCAAGGCCAGCAAAAAGTCTGTTCGGCCAGTGGACTCTGAGGAGTCAGACCAGGAGGTTTCCCCTCCTCAGGCAGACTTTATGTCTGCTCGGATCGCAAATTTCAAATTCCTCATGGAAAAAATGATTTATCAGGACCCACTCCAGGAGGAGTACTGTCCGCGTTGGCCTACGGGAGAGCCAGCGCAGGCAGCGCCTGAAAATGGTCCGGCAAGGCGTTGGCCTACAGGAGAGCCAGCTCCAGCAATGCCTGAGGAATGGCAAATTTATGCATTGGCCTACAGGAGAGCCCGCGCCAGCAATGCCGGAACAAGGGCGATTCATGCGTTGGCCTACAGGAGCGCGGGGAGCACCTGTACGAGGGTTTGCTATGCGTGGGCCTACGGGAGAGCCCGCGCTGGGAGCACCTGAAGCAGGGATACCAGATCGCCCGCACCATGAGGAGGATTATTTTACGGGTCAGCAAGATTCGGATGACGAATCATATGAGGACCAGAGCCCATTAACAGAGCCTAAAATACCAGGCCTGGCCCAAATGTTTGCCGTTCTCAGACTAACAGGGGAACCATTGGGAGACGAATTAGCAATGACAATGAATTACTTGCTCTCCCATCAGCTCCAGGAACTCACTATGGACGAGACTGAAAAAAAATATGAAACCCCGCAGAATTGCCCACTTTTAGCAGTTAATAATATAATATGGGGCTATTTGGGCATTGCAGTACGCGGACAAGAAATGAAATTAGAGCGGGTGTTGAAGTTGCTGGGATCAGGCTTCACGGCTTTCGCCAGATGCTTGAATGAGGAGCACGTGTCTGTATCACAACAGGATGCCTTAGCACTCATGTGTAGTGCGCACTTTGAAATAAACTGTATTCGTAAAAGTGCTATAAGGCCTAACAAACACCCTAAGTTTGCGGGCTCTGTAAACCAGCTAATATTCAATTACCTAATCTGCTTTTTGGAGAGGATCTGGTCAAAAGGGTGAAATACCTGAATGAAGAAGCAAAAACCGTGGGGATGATGAAACCACTAGTGCTCGGCAGATCAGTTCGAAGGCAGTGTCCCTACCGACGTGCGGTGACTGGGGCCGGTGAAGGAACAAGTCGGTCTTTCCCATATATGCGTTATTGGCGCACTGCACCTGGGACACGTGGAGGTTACAGTTTTCCCACTAGGAGCAGAGGACAACATTCTTCACCGGCAAACCCCGAGGTACGTGGGTCTGATCCTGATAGAAACATATTAAGTGTTTCACACTTACAAGTTGAAGGGAGGTTACAATTCTTCTTAAAATAATGGCAAGAAATAACATCTGATGCATTTGTACTGTGCAGTATAGTGGGGTCTAGAATTGAAAATTGTGTAAAAAAGGGGGTTATTGAGAAGTCAGTTCGTCAACGCCACCAATTTGTTTCAAATATTTTTTCCTAGAGCAAAAAAGGATGGTGGGTGTAGAATCATTCTCGATCTGACGAGTCTTAACCGCTTTGTATAGCATAAACATTTTACAATGGAGACATTTGCCAATGCGATACAGCTAATGCCAAGTAAATGCTATATAACCATATAACCATATAACCATATAACAATTACAGCACGGAAGCAGGCCATCTCGGCCCTACAAGTCCGTGCCGAACAACTTTTTTCCCTTAGTCCCACCTGCCTGCACTCATACCATAACCCTCCATTCCCTTCTCATCCATATGCCTATCCAATTTATTTTTAAATGATACCAACGAACCTGCCGCCACCACTTCCAATGGAAGCTCATTCCACACCGCTATCACTCACTGAGTAAGAAGTTCCCCCTCATGTTACCCCTAAACTTCTGTCCCTTAATTCTGAAGTCATGTCCTCTTGTTTGAATCTTCCCTATTCTCAAAGGGAAAAGCTTGATCACATCAACTCTGTCTATCCCTCTCATCATTTAAAGACCTCTATCAAGTCCCCCTTAACGTTCTGCGCTCCAGAGAATAAAGACCTAACTTATTCAACCTATCTCTGTAACTTAGTTGTTGAAACCCAGGCAACATTCTAGTAAATCTCCTCTGTACTCTCTCTATTTTGTTGACAACCTTCCTATAATTGGGCGACCAAAATTGTACACCATACTCCAGATTTGGTCTCACCAATGCCTTGTACAATTTTAACATTACATCCCAGCTTCTATACTCAATGCTCTGATTTATAAAGGCTAGCATACCAAAAGCTTTCTTTACCACCCTATCTATATGAGATTCCACCTTCAAGGAACTATGCACGGTTATTCCCAGATCCCTCTGTTCAACTGTATTCTTCAATTCCCTACCATTTATCATGTACGTCCTATTTTGATTTGTCCTGCCAAGGTGTAACACCTCACATTTATCAGCATTAAACTCCATCTGCCATCTTTCAGCCCATTTTTCCAAATGGCCTAAATCACTCTGTAGACTTTGGAAATCCTCTTCATTATCCACAACACCCCCGATCTTGGTATCATCTGCATACTTACTAATCCAATTTACCACCCCTTCATCCAGATCATTGATGTACATGACAAACAACAAAGGACCCAACACAGATCCCTGAGCCACCCCACTAGTCACCTGCCTCCAACCCGACAAACAGCCATCCACCATTACCCTCTGGCTTCTCCTATTCAGTCACTGCTGAATCCATCTTGCTATTCCTGCATTTATACCCAACAGTTTAACCTTCTTAACCAGCCTTCCATGAGGAACCTTGTCAAAGGCCTTACTAAAGTCCATATAGACAACATCCACTGCTTTACCCTCGTCAATTTCCCTAGTAACCTCTTCAAAAAATTCAAGAAGATTAGTCAAACATGACCTTCCAGGCACAAATCCATGTTGACTGTTCCTAATCAGACCATTCTGGTTGAAACACCTTCCATTGTTCTACAGACTGATGTTAGTGCTCTACATTGGTGCGCTACTAATACTATTTCCAGCTGTGGAGGTAGATGGAATGTGGAGGAAGTACCTTTGCTGTAAGCACAAGGGATCAATTACTTAGAGCTTTTAGGAACATTTTATGGGCTTAAAGCTTATTGCTCTAATATGCATAACTTGCATGTTGAGGAAGATATATGGCTAGCATAGATTTTCAAGATGCATATTATATCTCCAAGTTTGCGGATGACACTAAGCTGGGGGGCAGTGTTAGCTGTGAGGAGGATGCTAGGAGACTGCAAGGTGACTTGGATAGGCTGGGTGAGTGGGCAAATGTTTGGCAGATGCAGTATAATGTGGATAAATGTGAGGTTCTCCATTTTGGTGGCAAAAAAAGGAAAGCAGACTATTATCTAAATGGTGGCCGACTAGGAAAAGGGGAGATGCAGCGAGACCTGGGTGTCATGGTACACCAGTCATTGAAAGTGGGCATGCAGGTGCAGCAGGCAGTGAAGAAAGCGAATGGTATGTTAGCTTTCATAGCAAAAGGATTTGAGTACAGGATCAGGGAGGTTCTACTGCAGTTGTACAGGGTATTGGTGAGACCACACCAGGAGTATTGCGTACAGTTTTGGTCTCCAAATCTGAGGAAGGACATTATTGCCATAGAGGGAGTGCAGAGAAGGTTCACCAGACTGATTTCTGGGATGACAGGACTGTCTTATGAAGAAAGACTGGATAGACTTGGTTTATACTCTCTAGAATTTAGGAGATTGAGAGGGGATCTTATAGAAACTTACAAAATTCTTAAGGGGTTGGACAGGCTAGATGCAGGAAGATTGCTCCCGATGTAGGGGAAGTCCAGGACAAGGGGTCACAGCTTAAGGATAAGGGGGAAATCCTTTAAAACCGAGATGAGAAGAACTTTTTTCACGCAGAGAGTGGTGAATCTCTGGAACTCCCTGCCACAGAGGGTAGTCGAGGCCAGTTCATTGGCTATATTTAAGAGGGAGTTAGATGTGGCCCTTGTGGCTAAGGGGATCAGAGGGTATGGAGAGAAGGCAGGTACGGGATACTGAGTTGGATGATCAGCCATGATCATATTGAATGGCGGTGCAGGCTCGAAGGGCCGAATGGCCTACTCCTGCACCTAATTTCTATGTTTCTATGTTTCTATATTACTCTGTGGGTGTGCATGGTAATGATCGCAGATATTTAAAATTTAGCTGCATGAGTCATTTACGGTGATTTTAAAGCATTGCCTGATGATGTAACCTCAGTTCCTAGATTATTACCTAATTGTTAAAACCAGCCTTAGCACTACTAAGAGCTCAGGGCCATTTAGTAATGGCCTATTTGATATTTTGATTGTGGGGGACACTCGGGCTACTGCGGAAGCATCGGTGACATTAGTTAAGCTCACCTTCGAGAGACCGGGGTTTATCATTCATCCCGATAAGTCCAAATTATCACCAAGCAAATTAATTGATTACTTGGGTTTCACTATTAACTCAGAGCACATGGTAGTGACTCTGCCCAAGGAGAAAAGGCTGCAGTTAATTGAAGGTTGTATCAAGCTCATTACACAGCACCAACCCTCAATTAGGCGCGGGCAAGCTTGCTCGGCAAACTAATCACTTCATTTCCGGCTGTGCAGTTTGGACCACTGCATAATCAGCAATTACAGCGAGCAAAGGTACAGGCATTGAGGATACATTCAGGGCATTTTGACAGGCCCATGAATTTGCCAGTTGCAGCTATTAGTGAAATACAATGGTGGACCGGGAGTGTCACAAATGCTTCCAGGGAAATTCTGGTTGAAACACCTTCCATTGTTCTACAGACTGATGTTAGTGCTCTACATTGGTGCGCTACTAATACTATTTCCAGCTGTGGAGGTAGATGGAATGTGGAGGAAGTACCTTTGCTGTAAGCACAAGGGATCAATTACTTAGAGCTTTTAGGAACATTTTATGGGCTTAAAGCTTATTGCTCTAATATGCATAACTTGCATGTTGAGGTACAGATTTACAATACTACGACAGTAGCGTATGTTCATCATATGGGTGGAATCAAGCCAGAATCTTGTGATATATTGGCATACGTGAGCTGGAGCTGGTGTATTACCAGACACATTTGGCTTTCGGCAATCTACCTGCCAGGTAGATTCAACATAGTTGCAGACATAGGGCCACGTAAATTCAATGACAATACAGGATGGATGTTGAATCGTGACACATGTAATAAGGTCGTTGCACAGTTCGGAATGTCGGACTTGTTTGCATCCAGACTAAACCACCAATTACCTAAATATGTTTCAAGGAAACCGGATCCTGGGGCAATAGCGGTGGATGCTTTCTCGCTGCATTGGGGTGGAATGTTTTGGTTTGCATTTCCTCCATTTTGCCTCATCAGTCGGTAACGACAAAAGATCAAACAGTTCTCCGCTTCAGGAGTATTGGTGGTACCAGATTGGCCTACACAACCATGTTACCCGCTGGTGTTACAAAATGAACACAAAGCCCCTTAAGATTATTCCCAAACAGGAAAACCTACTTGTGTACCCTGTAACTGGTGTTTCGCATCCTTCACATGATCGTATTGGTTTGTTGATTTGCAGATTCTAAGGAGGCCATATCTCAGAAGAGGTCTATCAGGTTTTACTGTGGATGTTATTGCGGCAGCCTGGAGGGATAGTACAAAGAAGCAGTACATTTCTTACATAAGGAAATGGGAGGTGTTCTGCTGAAGGCAGAATATTTCATACCACACTGCAGACATTCCAGATGTGTTAGAGTTTCTGTCAACTCTCGATTTTAAGTTAAGCTATAGTGCGATCAATACTGCAAGGAGTGCACTCTCTGCATATCTATGGAGGGATTCAGAACGATATCCTGTAGGGTCACACCCTTTGGTCTGTGGCCGTATGAAGGGAATTTTCTATTCCAAGCCTCATAGACCCAGGTATACAGTAATCTGGAATGTAAGGGATGTGCTGATGCTCCTTCGTCAATGGACTCCCATTTCAGCTCTGTCTTTGGCCAAAGTTACCATGAAGGTAGTCATGCTCATGGCACTAGTTTCAGCACAGAGAGTGTAGACATTGCAGAAACTACCAATAGACAGGATGGAGATAGCTACAGATGCCATTACGTTCTATGTCTATGATTTGCTCAAACAGAGCAGACCTGGTGTCACAGGGTGTAAGTTGATTTTTTCAGCATATCCTACGGATCCACGTTTATGTGTAGTGTAACATTTACGATGTTACATTGAAGCCACCAGAACCTTAAGAGGTGCAGAATCAGCATGTTTTTATCAGCCATAAGAAGACGCATAAGGAAGTGTCGGTTCAGGCTATCTCAAGGTGGCTGAAGTAGGTGCTGGTTGATGCAGGTATTGGTACTGACAAATTTAAATCTCATTCCACCAGGGCGGCATCAACTTCGGCGGCCAGGGATTTTGGACGTCCCAATAGACCATATCCTCGCTGCCGCAGGATGGGCAAGTGAACGGATGTTTAACAAGTATTACCATATGGAGATTACAGAACCTGGGGTATTAGGTCGTGCTGTTTTTGATTCAGTATTAAGTTTCCCCCTGGGATAGAGGGGTAAATATTGTGTTTGTTGTGATAAATAATCCATTAACTATTTGCATCAATTTACGGTTATGCATTGTTGATTACTTTACTCATTTAGAGTCAATCAGTGCAGTGAGACGCCTGGATTTGAATCTAAGGCATGAAATCACAGAACTTTAAAATCTTCACGTAGTCTCTCACGTGACTCCGAAGTAAAATAGTAAGATCAAACGAGAACTTACCAGTTTCAAGTTTGATCTATATTTTATGAGGAGTTACAATGAGGGACTACGTGCCCTCCGCACCCATACCTCATAATGGTAATCTGGTAGTTCTAGTCTTCACTTATCTTACTATAATACCATAGTCACTATTATCTGTGATTTCACACCGCTGCTTTGAAGATTGACGCGTTTGCAGCTGGACCGGGTATTCTTGAAGTAGTCCCTCATCGTAACTCCTCATAAAATGAAGACCAAACTTCAAACTGGTAAGTTTTCGTTTAATCTTACTATTATGTGAGGTAAGGGAAACAAGTAGAGTAGCTATGGAAACTATGCGATTCAAAGAAGAGGAAGTACGGAGACTTTTGAAAACTATAAAAGTGGATAGGTCTCCAGGTCCTGACAGGATATTCCAAAGGACATTGATGGAAGTCAGTGCAGAAATCGCAGCGGCTATGACATAAATATTTCAAATGTCATTAGAAACGGGAATTGTGCCGGAAGATTGGCGCACTGCGCATGTTGTTCCATTGTTCCAAGGGTTCTAAGAGTAAACCTAGCAATTATAGACCTGTTAGTTTGTCGTCAGTGGAGGACAAATGAATGGAAAGGATACATAGAGATAACATATATAAGCATCTGGATAAACAGGGTCTGATTAGGAACAGTCAACATGGATTTGTGCCTGGAAGCTCATGTTTGACTAACCTTCTGGAATTTTTGAAGAGGTTACTGGGGAAATGGATGAGGGTAAAGCAGTGATTGTTGTCTATATGGACTTCAGTAGGGCTTTTGACAAGGTTCCTCATGGAAGGTCGGTTAAGAAGGTTCAATTGTGGGGTATTAATGGTGGAGTAGCAAGATGGATTCAACAGTGGCTGAATGGGAGCTGCCAGGGAGTAATGGTGGATGGCTGTTTGTCAGGTTGGAGGCCGGTGACTAGTGGGGTGCCTCGATAATCTGTGTAGGGTCCATTGTTGTTTGTCATGTACATCAATGATCTGGATGATGGTGTGGTAAATTGGATTAGTAAGTATGTAGATGATATTACGATAGATGATGTTGTGGATAAGTAAGTCGATTTTGAAAGTCTACAGAGAGATTTAGGCCATTTGGAAGAGTGGGCTGAAAGATGGCAGATGGAGTTTAATGCTGATAAGTGTGAGGTGCTACATCTTGGTAGGACAAATGAAAGTAGGACGTACATGGTAAATGGTAGCGAATTGAGAAATGCAGTTGAACAGAGGTATCTAGGAATAACTGTGCATAGTTCCCTGAAGGTGGAATATCATGTAGATAGGGTGGTAAAGAAAGCTTGTGTGCTGGCCTTTAGAAATCAGAACATTGAGTATAGAAGTTGGGATGCAATGTTAAAAATGTACAAGGCATTGGTGAGGCCAATTCTGGCGTATGGTGTACAATTTAGGTCGACTGATTATAGGAAGGTTGTCAACAAAATATAGAGAGTACAGAGGAGATTTACTAGAATGTTGCCTTGGTTTCAGCAACTAAGTTACATAGAAAGGTTGAACAAGTTAGGTATTTATGCTTTGGAGCGCAGAATGTTAAGGGGGGACTTGATGTACGTCTTTAAAATGATGAGAGAGATAGACGTGGATACGTTTTTTTCCATTGAGAGTAGGGACAATTCAAACAAGAGGACATGGCTTGAGAATAAAGGGACAGAAGTTTAGGTGGTACCATGATGGGAACCTCTTTACACAGAGAGTGGTAGCTGTGTGGATGAGCTTCCAGTGGAAGTGGTGGAAGCAGGTTCGATTTTATCATTTAAAAATCAATTGGATAAGTATATGGACGGGATACTAAGTTGGATGATCAGCCATGATCATATTGAATGGCGGTGCAGGCTCGAAGGGCCGAATGGCCTACTCCTGCACCTAATGTCTATGTTTCTATGTTTCTATGAAAGGAATGGAGGGTTATGGTCTGAGTGCAGGTATATGGGAGTTGGGGCAAGTAAGTGTTCGGCACGGACTTGAAGGGCCGAGATGGTCTGTTTTCCGTGCTGTAATTGCTATATAAGCTCTGCATAAAGATAGGTTACAGCTCCATTCTCAATTAGTGATAATCTTTGTATGTAATCGTGTTAACTCTATTACAACTATTGTATTTTTTTTTAACTTTCTGAGCATGAAACAGCATTCCGCAGCATCATGTGAATGGCCCAGGTGGTCTGGACTAATACCTGTTGGGCCATGAGCTATGCGTTTGCTCGAAGGGGGAATGGCAGTAACTGTTGGGTGTGCAACTACATTCCCCACAACAGCAGGGGAGGTATGGCATTGGTACCAATAACCCTAAACCAGACAGAAGTAATGGCAGTATTCTGCATTCTCGATGGAACCTCTGCTGGAAATGTAGAGAGAACACAAATGGTTGGAACATTGTGTATAACGAATTTAAAGGATGGCACACTCCCCAATTTGAATCAGGTAGGAAAAAAGATGATACCAAAAGTTGGAAAATGTCCCTACTGAAACTAGCAAGCAATCCCCGTATCTCTGTAAATGGCACCTGTCATTGTAAGGACACATGGAAAGGAGTGTATTAGGGAAACAGTTCTTACAATACATACCTCCCATTCTCTATTATGAGACCACCACGACCAATAAATTGGCTGCTAGGGATGCCACCGGGTGACGACTACACTTTTGACATGAGGTCGGGTAAGAACGCCAACTGGAGAGGATGCTGCTATCGGGCTTATGTAGTTCCCCAAATGCGTATGGTGAAACAACTAACCGAGTTGTCCGCTCCCTTAAGAACAAGATGGGGCATATCAGAATGAGAACGATTTTGGATGATTGCCTTCCCATTCTGGGGGACTGCTCGTGCCTCCCGAGAATTGATCAGTTTGGCCTCCGCCAATTAGACGCACTGGACTTTATCTTGGCAGAAAAAGGAAGCACATGTCCTATAATAAACTGTGATTGTGGCACTTATATCCACGATGAAACTATCAATATCACCGACCTTGCTGCCCACATCTCCCAAGAAATCGAGAAAATCCCTAAGGTTGACAGTGACATGCATGAGTACAATGAATTAAGTGGGAGATGCTGGCCATTCAGTTGGCTTGATGGTCTTTGGAATACTATATTACACTGTGGCCCTATCGTTTTATTAATCATTGCTCCAATTTTTATTGTTTATTGCTTGCGACCATTATGTACCGACCGGGGATTGTGAATGTTATCATAAACTGATAAACAGGAAAGAATGTGGAAGTTAATAATGATTTAAAAATACAGAATGGAGTACGCTGAAACTAAGAGGAGCTTTAACCTTCCTCTATCGAATCTCTAAGCTAGCAAAACAAGTGCTAACCCTTGCCTCAAGTACATAACAAGGTCAGTAGACTGTCGATGTTCCTTTTTCTAATACCATAAGCGAGGTAACAAGCACAAGTTTCTCGAATGTCTCCTTTATAACATAAACATAAGAGAAAATTCAGACTAATATTATAAAGTGCGTCATAGTAGAAAAAACCCAAAATGCTTGTTCTGCAGAAATATAACCTTCTTCCCCTGTCGGAATAACCTGTCACTCTTCTATCAATCGTCGGATGTTGGCTATCTGAAGAAGCAAGAGGCGGCACTAAGCTTTATAGATAACGCATTGCTGAAACATCGAATATCGGGGTATATATACATGTGCTGAATCATTGACTCTGTGTGTGGGGATTTCTCTGTATAGTCTGTTATCAGGGATGAAAAGGGATTTGCATTTCTGTCTGTTTAAGCATATCTGTGGCCACGACAGTCCCACCTTCATTCCTCACCGACCAGAATCTCCACACTTCCCTTCAGAATTGCCCAACCCATATCCTCCTCCCTCACTCTCAGACCCTGTTCCTCCTCTCATACCCTCACAATTCAGACCCTTCGCCACTGTTCCTCCTGTCCTGTCCCTCCTCCACTCTGACCCTCATAGCTCAGACCCTGCGTCCCCTCGTACCACCGAAATACAGCCCTTCCTCTCCCGGTCCAGTCATTAAATTATAAAGGAAAAATAAGGGAAGTAGTTGAGGCAGGCACGTTGCCAGCAATTAATCGATATTTGAACAAGTTCGTGGACAGTTCTGTTCTAAAAACGAGGCCTCCCTTTCAGGAGATCTGAAATGTCTGGCGTCACGGAGGCGCAGCAGTAGAGCGGCTGTCGCGCAGCGCCGGAGACACTGATTCAATCCGGAATACGGATGTTTTTAACGGAGCTTTTTACGCTCAACCCGTGACCAGCGTGGGCTTTGTCCGCGAAGCTCTGGCTTCCTTCCCACACTCCAAATTCGGACAGTTTTTTTCGGTTATATAACATTGTGTAATGCACTGCGGTGATTTTCTCTTTGCACCGACTGCATTATTTATGTTGGCTTGAGTGTACTCACGTATAGTATGATTTGACTCGATAATGAGTCAGCAATGTTTTTCATTGTACCTGAGTAAATGTGACAGTTAAAAACAACATTAATACCAATAGTGATGAGTGCTATATAGAGTCTGGAAAACGGCAGCAGGAAAAGGGCCATCAATGATTTATCTTCAGGTTAATTCCTGATGCTCGATAAATTGGGAGCTGGTGCCTCTGTGAGAAGTGAATGCAGGGTGGGTATCGATTGCTGCCCCTGGCCTCAACAGCCCACCTCTTACCGTGTATTTCACCACTTCCCACCCAATAGCAACATTAGATATATTGACTGGAATGTTGTCTTACTGATCAGAAAGAAGTGTGATAAAAATGCCTGTTTATGGTTGCAAGACTGAAAATATATATTTTGGTTATATTGATCATGTTGTGAGGACTCATGGTTCTGAGAGATTTTGGTAGCGGCAGACACATGATTCATCTAACCAACACCTGCGTGGATAGGATATCTGAAAAACTACTGCCCTATTCACATATAACCTGATTATTCAGCCACGGAACTTGCCGGACCAGCAGCTACAGGAACAGCTTCCTCCCTGCGGCTATCTCACTACTCAACAATGTACCTCGGTGATTGCCAATCACCCCCCACCCCCGGACACTTCTCCCACCAAGAAAACACTATGACTGTGTTCATGTAAATAGATGTATTTATTGCTCATATTCTATGTCGCTCTTCCAGGGAGATGCTAACTGCATTCCGTTGTCTCTGTATTGTACACTGACAATGACAATTAAAGTTGAATCTGAATCTGAATCTGATTCGGACGAACACGAACCCACGTTCAGAAAGTCCATTCTCCAGTTCACCAGCTACGGGCTTCATTAGATGCGTTGAAAATAATGTTATTTTTCACAAAATTACACTGACCTTGCATTGTTATGTAATGAGGGCGTTGCTGCCACCCACGGCTACTAGTGGAAGTCACGCATTAGGCCCTACAGCAATTTGCTCCGTCGAAATGCTGCATGGAAGGGGCTGAGAATCAACAGATAAAATTGTTGCATATCAAAGCACAGAGCACCCCCCCCCCCCCACCCCACCACGGGCTATAGTTCACTGTGTGTTTACTCTGTGCCCTGAGCAAGTGAACGGGTACTTGATGTTGATGAGACGGAGCTGGTGGAGAGAAACGTGATCAAATATTTTGTCCAATTCCTCATACAAACAAACTAAGGATTTATTTTTTGGATCCAGCGAAGGAAGGAAAAACCATCAGTGTCGCGCAGTCTGTCCCAAACAAAATCTTCACCCTGCATGTCTTGAATCACTGAACATTTATGGCATTTCCAAGGTCATCCGGCCAACCATGTCCTAAGACTGTATTCTATGGCTCTGGGCTCGCCCAACATTGGGAACATTGTTCCTGCACCTAGCTTGTTCAGTCCTTTTATACCTTTATATGTTTCTATACGATGCCCCCTCGTCCTTCTAAACTCCCGTGAATACAAGCCTAGTCATTTCAATCTTTCCTCATATGACAGCCCCGCCATCCCAGCCATCAATCTCGAGAACCTACGCTGCACTGCCTCAATCACAAGAATGCCCTTCCTCCAATTAGGAGACCAAAACTGTACACAATACTTACCAGAGCCCTATACAACTACAGAAGAACCTCTCTACTACTATAATGAAATCCTCTTGTTGTGAAGGCCAACATTCCAATAGCTTTCTTCACTGCCTGCTGTACCTGTTAATCAGTTTATGAAAGTAAGCATGCAGGTACAGCAGGCAGCGAAGAAAGCCTTTATAACAAGAAGAGTCGAGTGTCGGTGCAAAGAGGTCATTCTGCAGCTGTACAGGGCCCTAGTGTGGCCACACGTGGTGTATTGTGTGCAGTTTTCTTCCCCAAACTTGAGGAAAGACATTCTTGTTATTGCGGGAGTGCAGCGTATGTTTGCAAGATTAATTCCCGGGATGGCGGGACTGTCATATGTTGAAAGAATGGAGCGACTGGGCTTGTATATATTGGACTTTAGATGGTTTATTGAAACATACAAGATTATTAAGGAATTGGACACACTAGAGGCAGGAACACGTTACTGATATTGGGGGAGTCCAGAACCAGGGGGTCACAGTTTAAGAATAAGTGGTAGGCCATGCAGAACGGGGATGAGGAAAAACATTTTCACACAGAGGGTTGTGAATCTGTGCAATGCTCTGCCTCAGAAGGCAGTGGAAGCTAATTCTCTCGATACTTTCAAGGGAGAGTTTTGAAGGATGAGAGGGATTTTTTTGAAACATATTAGATTGTTAAAGGTTTGGACACGCTAGAGGCAGGAGACGAGTTCCCGATGTTGGGGGATTCCAGAACCAGGGGCCACAGGTTCAGAATTAGGGGTAAGCCAATTAGAACGGAGATGAGGAATCACTTTTTCTAACAGAGAGTTGTGAATGTGGAACTCTGCCTCAGACGGCCGTGGAGACAAGTTCACTGGATACTTTCAAGAGAGAGCTAGATAGGGCTCTTAAAAATAGCGGAGTCAGGGGATGTTGGGCGAAGGCTGGAACGAGGTACTGATTGGGGATGATCAGCCACGATCCTATTAAATGACGGTACTGGCTTGAAGGGTCGAATGGCCTACTCCTGCACCTATTGTCTATTGGGTACTGTCTATTGTCTAATGACTCGCTGAAATTTAAATGAATGAGGGACGAACTCAATGAAACTTACCTGATAGTGAAAGGCTTGGATGGAATGTACCTGGAAAGGATGTTTCCACCAGTGGGAGTGTCTAGACCAGAGAGCACAACATCAGAATAAAAGGACATACCTTAGGAAGGAGGTGAGGATGCATTTATTTAGTCAGAGGGCGGTGAATCTGTGGAATGCATTGCCACAGAAGGATGTTGCGGTCAGCAGTGGATAATGTTAAGGCGGAGATCGACAGGTTTTCGATTAGCAAGGGTGTCAGGGGTTATGGGGGAAAAGGCAGGAGAATGGGGTCGAGAGAGAATGATAGATCATTCAAAGATGGAACAGCGGAGTGGAATTGGCCGAATTGTCTAATTATGGTCCTATAACTTATGAAGCCATGAACCTGGCATCATATTCAGCACGTTTATTGTGGGTCGATGGGCTTGTAACTTGCGCCGCACCGTTCTACGTCCAAAGTGAATGCACCTCCTTGCTTTAGTTGACATTCAATGAACAACGAGCATTTAGGACCGCCAGATAGGTTTCAGCACCACGGTCTGCACCCGGGACTTAGTCCATGTAGAAAATGCTGGAGTAACTCAGAGGGACGAGCAGCATCTCTGGATAGAAGGAATGGGTGACGTTTCGTGTCGAGACCATTCTTCGGACTGAGAGTCAGGGGAGTGGGAGACACAAATATATTGAAGGGTAAGGCTCCGTCGAAATGCTGCATGGAAGGGGCTGAGAATCAACAGATAAAATTGTTCCATATCAAAGCACAGAGCACCCCCCCGCCCCCCCCCCCCACCCCACCACGGGCTATAGTTCCCTGTGTGTTTGCTTTGTGCCCTGCGCAAGTGAACGGGTACTTGATGTTGTTGATACAGAGCTGGAAGAGGGAAACGTGATCAAATATTTTGTCCAATTCCTCATACAAAAATACGAAGGATTTATTTTTTTGATCCAGCGATCCAAGTAAAAACCATCAGTGCCGTGCAGTCGGTCCCACACAAAACCTTCACCCCGCATGTCTTGAATCACTGAACATTTATGGCATTGCCAAGGTCATAAGTGTCTTGAACTTAAAGAAAGGTAACTTTGAGGGTATGAGACGTGAATTGGCCAAGTTAGACCGGCAATTGATTCTTAATGGGTTGACGGTGGATATGCAATGGAAGGCATTTAAAGACTGCATGGATGAACTACAACAATTGTTCATCCCAGTTTGGCAAAAAAATAAATCAGGGAAGGCAGTGCATCCGTGGATAACAAGGGAAATCAGGGATAGTATCAAAACAAAAGATGAAGCGTACAAATTAGCCAGAAAAAGCAGCCTACCAGAGGACTGGGAGAAATTCAGAGACCAGCAGAGGAGGAAAAGGGGCTTAATTAGGAAAGGGAAAATAGATTATGAAAGAAAACCGGCAGGGAGCATAAAAACTGACTGCAAAAGTTTTTATAGATATGTGAAGAGAAAAAGATTAGTTAAAACAAATGTAGGCCCCTTGCAGTCAGAAACAGGTAAATTGATCATGGGGCACAAGGACATGGCAGACCAATTGACAGAACTTTCGTTCTGTCTTCACTAAGGAAGACGTCAATAATCTGCCGGAAATAGCAGGGGACCGGGGGTCAAATGAGATGGAGGAACTGAGTGAAATCCAGGTTAGCCGGGAAGTGGTGTTAGGTAAATTGAACGGATTAAAGGCCGATAAATCCCCAGGGCCAGATAGGCTGCATCCCAGAGTACTTAAGGATGTAGCCCCAGAAATAGTGGATGCATTAGCGATAATTTTTCAAAACTCTTTAGATTCTGGAGTAGTTCCTGAGGATTGGAGGGTAGCTAATGTAACCCCACTTTTTAAAAAGGGAGGGAGAGAGAAAACGGGGAACTACAGACCAGTTAGTCTAACGTCGGTAGTGGGGAAACTGTTAGAATCCGTTATTAAAGATGGGATAGCAGCACATTTGGAAAGTGGTGAAATCATTGGTCAAAGTCAGCATGGATTTATGATAGTAGAGTGGATAAGGGAGAACCAGTGGATGTGTTATATCTGGACTTTCAGAAGGCTTTCGACAAGGTCCCACATAAGAGATCAGTATACAAACTTAAAGCACACGGTATTGGGGGTTCAGTATTGATGTGGATAGAGAACTGCCTGGCAGACTGGAAGTAAAGAGTAGGAGTAAACGGTTCCATTTCACAATGGCAGGGAGTGACTAGTGGGGTACCGCAAGGCTCAGTGCTGGGTCCCCAGCTATTTACGATATATATTAATGATTTGGACGAGGGAATTGAATGCAACATCTCCAAGTTTACGGATGACACGAAGCTGGGGGGCAGTGTTAGCTGTGAGGAGGATGCTAGATGGCTGCAAGGTGACTTGGATAGGCTGGGTGAGTGGGAAAATGCATGGCATATGCAGTATAATGTGGATAAATGTGAGGTTATCCACTTTGGTGGCAAAAACAGGAAAGTAGACTATTATCTGAATGGTGGCCGATTAGGAAAGGGGGAGATGCAACGAGACCTGGGTGTCATGATACACCAGTCATTGAAGGTAGGCATGCAGGTGCAGCAGGCAGTGAAGAAAGCGAATGGTATGTTAGCTTTCATAGCAAAAGGATTTGAGTATAGGAGCAGGGAGCAGGGTGAATCTCTGGAATTCTCTGCCACATAAGGTAGTTGAGGCCAGTTCGTTGGATATATTTAAGAGGGAGTTAGATGTGGCCCTTGTGGCTAAAGGGATCAGGGGGGTGGAGAGAAGACATGTACAGGATACTGAGTTGGATGATCAGCCTTGATCATATTGAATGGCAGTGCAGACTCGAAGGGCAGAATGGCCTACTCCTGCACCTATTTTCTATGTTTCTATGTTTCTATGTCATCCGGCCAACCATGTCCTTGCCAGTCGGTAAAGCACTACACAGTCTATAGTCATATTATTGCCCTTCTCCGTCCTCCAGCATGTCATCGATCGAGACAAACATGCTCAGGTGTTTTGTGAATTTGATGGGAGTTTCTGGCTCTGCAACCCCTTCAACTGGGGAATTGTAGATTCACTCCCACCCTCAAGATGAAAGACATCCCCCCAAATCATTCCAACAACAAGTTTAAGTCGACTTCTTGTTTCCAACACCTCTGCTGAGGGGAAATAGCTCTTTCCCATGTAATCTTCCCATAATTTACCTCAATTCAATTCGACCAATCTTCGACCTGACCAGTTCCAAAGAGAACTTTACAGTTTGTCCCGACTTTCCTTGCAGCTATGTTTTTTTATGTCTGGCAATATCCTAA
The DNA here is from genome assembly GCF_010909765.2 of Amblyraja radiata. NCBI lineage: Eukaryota > Metazoa > Chordata > Chondrichthyes > Rajiformes > Rajidae > Amblyraja > Amblyraja radiata. Next base: position 3,155,949 of record NC_045991.1, read on the forward strand.
TAGATCTTACTTTTTTCTTACTCATCCTCTTCCTCGTATGGCCGTAAGATCATAAGCAATATAAGTAGAGTTATGCCACTCGACCCATCAAGTCTACTCTGCCATTCAATCCTGGCTGATCTATCTCTGCACCCTAGCACTAATTTCCCGCCTTCTTCCCATAACCTCTGACATCTGTACTAATCAAGAATCTATCTACCTCTGCCTTAAAAATATCCACAGACTTGACTTCTACAATCTTCTATGGCAGAAAACTCCAGGGATTCACCACACTCTAACCAAATAAATTTCTCCTCATCTCCTTCCTGAAAGAACGTCCTTTAATTCTGAGCCTATGACCTTCCGTTCTAGAATCTCCCAATAATCAGAATCAGAATCAGAATCAATAGACAGCAGACAATAGGTGCAGGAGGAGGCCATTTGGCCCTTCAAGCCAGCACCGCCATTCAATGTGATCATGGCAGATCATCCCCAATCAGTACCCTGTTCCTGCCGTCTTCCCATATCCCCTGACTCCGCTATTTTTAAGAGCCCTATCTAGCTCTCTCTTGAAATAATCCTGAGAACCTGCCTTCACTGAGGCAGAGAATTCCACAGACTCACCTCTCTCTGTGAGAAAAAGTGTTTCCTCGTCTCCGTTCTAAATGGCTTACTCCTTATTCTTAAAGAATCAGAATCAGAATCAAAACCAGAATCACACTTTATTCGCCAAGTACGTTTTACAACATACGAGGAATTTCATTGGCCAGGTCAGTCATACAAATAAAAGTTACAGATCACTCAAAAACACATTTTAACATGAATATACACCACAGTGACTCCTGCACATTCCTCACTGTGATGGAAGGCGAAATACAGTTCAAGTCCTTCCCTTCGATTTTCTTCGGTCGTGGGCCTCGAGCCCCCGTTAACGGGACGATTTTAACTCCTGTAGCAGGCGTTCCGGCCCTCCTTGTCGAGGCAATCAAGCAACCGCATCGGGGGGGAAGTCTGCTCCTCCTCGTTGGACGATCGAACGCTGGTCTAACCTTCCACGATGTTGGAGCTCCCGACTCGGCCTCACTCGAGACTGCGAGCCCTTGGTGTTGATTCCGCGGTTGTCACGGTAGGAGCAATCCCAGGCGAGGAGTCAGCTCTGATGTTAAGTCCGCGCCCCGCGGTGGTGCTCACGACAGTGCGAGGAGGCTTCCAGCTCCATCGATCGAAGGCTGCAGAGCCCGGAGAATGTGATCCGAAAATTGATCACATCTCCGGGAAGGTAAGAACCTGAAAAAAAGTTTCCCCCGATCCCCTCCCACCTCCCCCACATAAAACCGAAGAACATTAAAACAAAACCTTTAACAAACTGAACAATAACAAATCGAGGGAAAAGACGAACAGACTGCCGGCAGGGCAGCAATCGCCCAGGCGCCCCTAATGGAAACATCCTCCCCGTATCCGCTCTATCCAAGCCTTTTACTATTCAAGCCTTTCACTTAAAGTACTCATAAAACATATTTGCTCCTTTTTCAATGTTACTGCCTCTATAATGTTATGGTTACTCTGTGCATTCCAAACTTCCCTCTAAATTCATCCTGATACCACGTTCCTTCAGACTTTCAGCAGTGTGTAGTTGCCAGTGCCTGATAAAGACACCCCGATCTGCGTTCTCACTTTGTCCATACACCTTGTCTCCAATCAAGTGCCTCCAACGTACCTTCGGGAACGGCCTGCAGCCAGGGGGGATTGAGAAGTCCTCATTTTTCCCCTTAATTCTTCAAACAGTTTGGAATGAATTCCATCTGTGTGTGGAGATTCAACAGATTTAACTCCAGAGATGTTATTCCGTTTAAGACCCCCCATCTTACTTGGATAATCCTTTCCAATATTTATCACTCATTCGCATCAACCCTTCACCCTTATTTTGTAAACGTAGTGACAAAGTATTCATTTGGATCCCGACCGACATCATCTGCCACTGCTTTTGGTTCTAAAGGACTTAAATTGTTTCGTCTTAATGTACTTGTTAAACATGTTTGCTTCACTGTTAATATTACCGCCAATACATTTTAACACTCTCTCAGTGCTTTCCTATCTTCTCTCAAATTTCACTCTACATGTTCGACATACAATCAGGCTTAGTACAGTTCTGTCTCGGTATCTGACAGAAACCGACCTCTTTGCATTCTCTCATCCTCTTATACACCTTTGCACACATTGAATGCCCACTGCGTTATTTTGCAAAATGTTTAATCCAAACCCACTACACTTCCTCCTTATCAAACCTTCTAGAATGATTTGAGGATGTAACTATGAAAATGGACAAGGGAGAGCCAGTGGGTGTAGTGCACTTGGACTTTCGGAAAGCCCATGATAAGGTCCCACATAGGAGATTAGTGGGCAAAATTAGAGCACATTGTGTTGAGGTAGGGTACCGACATGGATAGAAAATTGGTTGACAGACATGAAACAAAGAGTAGGGATTAACGGGTCCCTTTCAGAATAGTAGGCAGTGACTAGTGGGGTGCCGCAAGGCTCAGTGCTGGGACTGCAGCTATTTACAATATACATTAATGATTTAGAAGAAGGAATCAAAAGTAACATGATCAAATTTGCAGGACACGGAGCTGGGTGGAAGTGTGAACTAGAGGCGGATGTTATGAGGATGCAGGGTGACTTGGACATGTCGAATGAATCGGCAGATGCATTGCAGATGCAGTTTAATGAGGATTCAAGTGAGGTTATCCGCTTTTTTGGCAAGAGCAGGAAGGCTAAAAATTATCTGAATGGTGTCAAGTTAGGAAAAGGAGAAGTACAACGAGATCTGGGTGGCCTTGTTCATCAGTCACAGAAAGTAAGCATGCAGCTACAACAGGCAATGAAGAAAGCTAATGGCATGCTGGCCTTCATAACAACATGAGCATAGGATCAAATAGGTCCTTCGGCAGTTATGCAGGGCCCTAGCGAGAACAGACCTGGAGTATGGTGGTTAGTTTTGGTCTCCAAATTTGAGGATTGATATTACTGCTATTGGGGAAGTGCAGCGTAGGTTCACGGGATTCATTCCCGCGATGGCGGGACTGTCATATGTTGAAAGAATAGAGCGACTGGGCTTGTATATATTGGACTTTAGAGGGTTTAGAGGGGATCTTATTGAAACATACAAGATTATTAAGGAATTGGACACACTAGAGGCAGGAACACGTTACTGATATTGGGGGAGGCCAGTACCAGGTGATCACAGTTTAAGAATAAGTGGTAGTTCATACAGAACGGAGATGAGGAAAACATTTTCACACAGAGGGTTGTGAATCTGTGCAATTCTCTGCCTCAGAAGGCAGTGGAAGCCAATTATCTCGATACTTTCAAGGGAGAGTTAGATAGAGCTCTTGAAGATAGCATATTCATGGGAGAGTGGGAGAAGGCATGAACGGGCAACTGATTATGGATGATCAGCCATCATTCCACCCTTCCGCTCACATGTTCCTCCTTTTCCCTCAGCTTCTTCCCTGTCCTTCCTCTCACCCCTCAGACACTTCTTGCACTCAGATCATCCTCAACACTTCTTAAGCCATCCTCACTGAGATACTGCCCGACAGCCCTCCTCTCTCCACCTTAAAACTTCCTTTCAATCAGGTGCCTTCCTGCCCCTCAGTCCCTCCTCCATTCCTCGCGGTCCAGAATCTCCTCACTTACCTTCAGAAATTCCCAACCCAAATCCCCCTCCCTCACTCTCAGACCCTGTTCCTCCTCTCATACCTTCACAACTCAGACCATCCGCCGCTGTTCCTCCTCGACTGTCCCTCCTCATCTGTCCCTCCTCCACTCAGAACCTCACACCTCGGACCCTGCCTCACCTCGTACCCTCGCAATACCCCCTCCTCTCTCGGCCCATCCTTTAAAGTCTAAAGTAAAGCAAGGGAAGCAGTTGCGGCATGTGATTCCTTGTGATTGATCAATACTCAATCCTTGTGATTGACGCAGTGCAGCGTAGGTTCGCGAGATTGACCCCTGGGATGGCGGGGCTGTCATATGAGGAAATATTGAAATATTGAAAAGACTAGGCTTGTATTCACTGGAGTTTAAAAGGATGAGGGGGAATCTTATAGAAACATTTAAAATTATGAAAGGACTGGTCAAACTAGATGCAGGAAAAACGTTCCCTATGTGGGGCGAGTCCAGAACCAGGGGCCACAGTCTTAGAATAAAGGGGAGGTCATTTAAGACTGAGGTGAGAAAAAACGTTTTCACCCAGAGAGTTGTGAATTTATGGAATTCCCTGCCACAGAGGGCAGTGGAGGCCAAGTCACTGGATGGATTTAAGAGAGAGTTAGATAGATCTCTTGGGGCTAGTGGAGTCAAGGGATATGGGGAGGGCAGGCAGGGATTATTTATAGGGGACGATCAGCCATGATCACAATGAATGGCGGTGCTGGCTCGAAGGGCCGAATGGCCTCCTCCTGCGCCTATTTTCTATATTTCTATGTTTCTATGTAGATTACCAGCAATTAATTTACATTTGGACAGGTTCATGGCTAGGACAGGCTTGGAGGAATATGGACCAAACACTGGCGAATGGGAATAATTAGATGGGACATCTTGATCGGCATGGATAAGTTGGGACTAAGGGCCTATATGCCTGCTCTGACTCTCTTCATCCTACCCGTCTCCGGTGACATCATCCATTTCTCCCAGTGCCCCATCTCAGCCAGTTCTGTTCTCAAATTGAGGCCTCCTTTTCAGGACATCTGAAACGTCGGGTGGCACAGCGCCAGAGACCGTGGTTCAATCCTGACTGCGGGTGCTTTTTGTTCGGAGTTTGCACGTTTGACCAGCGTGTGCTTTCTCCGGGGAGCTCTGGTTTCCACCCACACTCCAAAGACGGACAGTTCTGTAGGTAACTGGGCATGGTAAATTGCCCCCACTCTGTGTGTGGGACAGTGTGAGTGTGTGGAGATCGCTGTTCGGTGCGGACTCGCTGGGCGGAAGGCTGCATCCACGCTGTATCTCTCAACTGATCTAAACTAAATTCCTTTCTCTGGCTTCACAATTTGCACCTCGACAATCCTTATGTCTCACAGCATTGTTTTAATCTCTGACCTTTGTCAAACGATCTACCTATCAACAACCCTCCTCCCTTACCTGTGTTCTCCTATAAATTGCCACACGTTGCCCTGCCTCGCATCACTTCTAGCTTTCTTCACCCACCAGAGACCGGAGTACAGGCGCTGTCTATACGGAGTTTGTACATTCTCGCAGTTACCGCTTGGTTTTTCACCGAGATCTTCTGTTTCCTCCCAGACGCCAAAGACGGACAGCTTTGTAGGTTAATAGGTATAATTGTAAATTGTCCCTTGTACGGGTAGAATAGTGTCAATTTGCGGGAATTGCAGGTCGGTGCAGACTCGGAAGGCCGTGGACCTTGTTTGCGTGCTGTGTCTAATCCAAAGAAAGAAAAACTTGGGCTCTTACTTGAGGTTCTGCGAAATTCAACTCCACTTCCCATTCCCACATCGACCTTCCCATCCCTGGAATTCCTCACTCCCAGGCTGAGATCCAAAGCAACGAACAGCAGCTCATGTTCCACCAGGGTTGTCTAGTTTAGTTTAGGGATACGGCGCGGAAACCTGCCCTTCGTTCCACTGAGTCCGTGACCAAGATCCCCGCACGCCAGCATCACCCTACGCACACTCCGGACAACTCACAATGTTTTACTACAGTCGATTAACCTGCAAACCTGTAAGTCATTTGAGTGTGGGGTGAAATCAAAACATCCGAAGGAAACCCACGTATGTGACGGCGAGAACGTGCGAAATCCGTAATGACAGCCCCCTAGTCATAGGCCGTGGGACGAACATAGGAAATGCGTCTAGATTTTAACATTCATGACCCATATCTGGTATCTACCTGATATTTTGCACATATTTAGAGAAAATGTCATTAAGAAGGTTCGGCCGTGTCAAACATTACACACTAATTAATTAAGATAGTTTGAAAATTATTTAGAAAAAGTAACAGCGCCCTCTTGTGATCGATAATAGGTCTGTATATTACTCTATGAGGAGCGGGATTCCGTGCTGTAATATTTACTCGACGAGTAATAAATTTAAGTTACAACGAGCCTATATTTATGTTCAAGATCGCCCCCCCAACCCCATGGTGCCTTGTAAATGAGGGCTACTACCTTTAACCTAAAACACCGCCATTTAGTGTTGCAGTTGTTTCTGTAAGTATAGGATGTGTGTGTGTATGTGTACCTGCCAACCGTGTACATTATGCACACTTGTGTACGCTGGCGTGTGTTGATGACACTTCCCCTTACCCCCCCCCCCCCCCTTAGTCATAGGCACACCAGTAATCTCTCTCTGTCTCTCTCTCGCTCACTCTCTCTCTCTCTCTCTCTCTCTCACACACACACACACACACACACACACACACACACACACACACACACACACACACACACACACACACACACACGCGCGCGCGCGCGCGCAGACATACAAATGAGCTTAGCATCCAGCACAAAAGCAGTACATCTTGTTATTCTCCAGCACATCATAATCATAAGCCATTCACTCATTGTTTAAATAATTCGACACACTAAACAGCAAAAGCAGACTGTAAATAATCCTTTATTTTCACAATCTTTCCAAATCTAGACGCAATTTCAGCTTCAAGATCTCATATCTCATTATAAGAGGTTGACATTAAATTAATTAAAGTCCATGTAGGTTATTTTTTTTAAATAATTCTGACGTTAGATCTTACCTTCCAGTTCCAGTTGCTTCACAATATTTCACTGGTCCCACGACTTTGTGTTTGTGCTGCAGTGCTTTAGCAGCGAGCTTGCTTTCAAGAATTTCTTCCACTTCCACTTCAGCACATTCTTCAGACTTCTTAATGCTTTCCTCACTAAATGCCATTACCTAGCTATGGGTTTCTACGACATTTATTGCACAGAAGACTTCCCTCTGAATCTCCCGTCAGTCGAGGGAAGTTAGTGTAGAAATAGCAGGGGCTATGACAGAAATATTTCAAATGTCATTAGAAACGTGAATGGTGCCGGAGGATTGGCGTACTGCGCATGTTGTTGCCTTGTTTAAAAAGGGTTCTAAGAGTAAACCTAGCAATTATGGTTTGACGTCAGTGGTGGGCAAATTAATGGAAAGGATACTTAGAGATAATATATAGAATCATCTGTATAAACAAGGTCTGATTAGGAATAGTTAACATGGATTTGTGCCTGGAAGGTCACGTATGACTAATCTTCTTGAATTTTCTGAGGAGGTTACTAGGGAAATTGATGAGGGTAAAGTGGTGGATGTTGTCTATATGGACTTCAGTAAGGCCTTTGACAAGGTTCCACATGGAAGGATGGCTAAGAAGGTTCAATTGTTTAGTATTAATGGTGGAGTAGCAATATGGATTCAATACTGGCTGAAAGGGAGATACCAGAGAGTAATGGTGGATGGCTGTTTGTCAGGTTGGAGGCCGGTGACTAGTGGGGTGCCTCAGGTATCTGTGTTTGGTCCACTGATATTTGTCATATACTTCAATGATCTGGATGATGGGGTGGAAATTTGGATTAATAACAATCCAGATGATACGAAGATAGGTGGAGTTGTGGTAATGAAGTAGATTTTCAAAGTCTACAGAGAGGAGAGATTTAGGCCATTTGGAAGAGTGGGCTGAAGGATGGCAGATGGAGTTTAATGCTGATAAGTGTGAGGTGCTACATCTTGGCAGGACAAATCAAAATAGGACGTACATGGTAAATGGTAACGAATTGAGGAATGCAGTTGAACAGAGTGATGTAGGAATAACTGTGCATAATTCCCTGAAGGTGGAATCTCATGTAGATAGGGTGGTGAAGAAAGCTTTTGGTGTGCTGGTCTTTATAAATCAGAGCATTGAGTATAGAAGTTGGGACATAATGTTAAAATTGTACAAGGCATTGGTGAGGCCAATTCTAGAGTATGGTGTACAATTTTGGTCGCCAAATTATAGGAAAGATGTCAACAAATAGAGAGAGTACAGCGGAGATTTACTAGAATGTTGCCAGGTTTTCAGCACCTAAGTTACAGAGAAAGGTTGAACAGGTTAGGTCTTTATTCTTTGGAGCGCAGAAAGATAAGGGGGGACGATAGAGGTCTTGAAAATTATGAGAGGAATAGACAGATTTGATGTGGATAAGCTTTTTCCATTGAGAGTAGGGAAGATTCAAACAAGAGGACATGATTTGAGAATTAAGGGCTGAGGTTTAGGGGTAACATGAGGGGGAACTTCTTTACTCAGAGAGTGGTAGCTGTGTGGAATGAGCTTCCAGTGGAAGTGGTGGAGGCAGGTTCGTTTTTATCATTTAAAATAAATTGGATAGGTATAAGGACGGAGAAGGAATGGAGGGTTATGGTCTGAATGCAGGTAGATGGGACTAGGTGAGAGTAAGTGTTCGGCACGGAGTAGAAGGGCTGAGATGGCCTGTTTTCGTGCTGTAATTGTTATATGGTTATATGATTATATGGTTATACTCTCTGCCATGATCCAAGTGTGCTCCCTGCCTAGCTAGCCTGAAAGAATGCGCGTGATTGGACAATTGGCGTCCGACTCAATGTCAAGCGTGCTTTGATTGGATAATTACCACTCGGAAAATTCAACAAATTTTGAGTTGTTTTCTATATTTTAAAAATATGTGCAGATTTTGTTCTTGACGAGTTTCAGATATGATTTCTACGATATTTTTGAAAAATGTGTTAAAATACAGGTAGATATGTGATTTGGGTCACAAAATGAAACGAAAAAGCAGCTCGGCCCATGGCCTATCAGGATCGAATCCGGCTCTCTGGCACTGTGAGGCAGCAACTCTACCGTTGCGCTACCGTGCCGCCCTCTTCTGTAACTGTACTTAGTTACTGTAATTAGCAACGAATTTTCCAATTTAAGTTAACCCTTCCCTCTGCTGTGTTCCAGTCGTCCACCCTTTCTCCTTCCAATTGTCGCCCAGTCTGTAAGAAGGGTCCCGACCCGATACGTCGCCTGTCCATTTCCTTCCACAGATACTGCCTGACGCGCTGAGTTCTTCCAGCACTTTGTGTTGTGCTTCAATTTCCAGTATTTGTAGTTCGCTGTGTCTCACCCAGTCGTTTTATTTTGTCTGTGGAAACGTGGAGCTGCAGACGTTGGTCAGTTTGAAGAAGGGTCACGAACAGAAGCATCACCTATCCGTGTTATCCATAGTTGCTGTCCGACCCGCTGAGGTACTCCTGCACTTTATACCTATCCATGTTCTCCAGAGATGGTGTCTGACCCACTGAGGTACTCCAGAATGCAGTATATTTTCATGTTCTCCAGAGCTGCTGCCTGGCCGACTGAGGCACTGCAGCACTTTATACCTTCCCATGTTCTCCAGAGATGTTGCCTGAACCGCTCAGTAACTCCAGTACAATGTACCCTTGCTATTTTGTTGTCCCCTTCCCCATACTTCCCTCTCCCAACTCCACCTCGCGTCAAGGGCGCAATGGTAGTTTATTGTTACATGTACCGAGGTACATTTAAATTCCTTTTTTCCATGCAGTTCAGGACGAATCTGACTACGTATACGCACAATTACACTTAAGTACTTTACCCCAAAATAATTATTGTATAATAATGTGTAAGAATAGTAGATTTCACCGATACAGCACACAGACTGAAGTCGCCAAATCTCTGGCGCCATTGTCTATGATTCAAATCCAAAGCTATTGTGAAAGTAGCGTCTTAGCTTGGCCCCAATGGCTCGTTGTTCTGGCAGGGGCACTATGACGGATTTGCAGGGGTCGGCCAAGCCTGGTGATGTTGTCGATGTCCTCTACAGCTACCGCTCCGCGCCGCTGTGGACGTGTCCGGCCTTCATGTTCTGCCACAGGGGGCAGAACCAGAAATACCCGAGCCTCAAGCTGCTGCAGGGACACCGCAGGCCCACTTCGCCACTCCTCGACCCGGACATGTTGATCTGTTCTCCCCGTGACCTGCGTGGGTTTTTTTTTTCCGGGAGCTGCTGTTTCCTCTCACACGCCAAGGATGTGCAGATTTGCATGTTAAAAGATTACCGTCATCTTTTACCACTGACCGGCCCACCAACTATCCATCTCACCGCCCTTTCCCCCACTCACTCCCCATAGCACAATAAGACAAATAGGGAGCGTGCGGGAGTAGGAAGAAACTTCAGATGCTGGTTTAACCCGAAGATATACACACGCATCTGGAGTAACTCTGCAGGTCACACAGCATCTCTGGAGAAAGGGAAGTGGTGACGTTTCGGGTCAAGAATCTTCTTCAGGCGTTTTAGGTCGAGAAACTTCTTCAGAAACATAGGAATATGATTGGGTAGACACAAAGTGCTGGAGTAACTCAGCTGTTAGGTCGCAACTAATGTAAGTGTGCCGTTTCGGTTGGGGAGCCTTCTTCGGACCTGAAACGCCAACCGTTCTTCTTCTCCAAAAATGCTACCTGATCCGATGTTACTCCAACACGTTCTGTCTATCTTTGGAATAAACCAGCATCTGCAGTTCTTTCCCCACAGGGGTAGAATTAAGCCCATTGAGTTTACTCCGCCATTAGATCATGGCTGATCTATTTTCCTCCCTCAATCCCGCCCTCTTGCCTTCTCCCCGCAAACTTTGACGCCCTTACTAATAAAGAACCTATCAATCTCCACTTTAAAAATATCCAATGACTTGACCTCCACTGCCGCCTGTGGCAAAACATTCCACAGATTCGTCACCCTCAGGCTAAATTAAATTCATCTTCCTTATACTAGCTGCCGTCCCTCTGCACTCTCAGTCCTGATCAAGTGTATAGTTTAGTTTAATATATTTAGTTTAGATTAGTTTAGAGATACAACTTGGAAACATGCCCTTGGACCCACCGAGTCTGCGCCGACCCGGGATTTGCACTGTACCTTGGTACACGTGGCAATAAACTAAACTCAAATCAACTGAAATCGTTCTTAAACGGTGTGGTAGTATCTGTCTCAACTACCTCCTCCAGCAGCTCATTCCAAATTCACACCGCCCTTTAGTTTAGTTTAGTTATGTTTAGTTTAGAGATATACAGCGCGGAAACATGCTCTTCGGCCCACTCTGTCCAAGCCGACCAGCGTTCCTTGCACACTAACACTATTCTACACCCTTGCGACAAGTTACGATTTACAATTATACCAAGCCCATTAACCTCCAAGCGTGGAGTGTGGGAGACAGCCAGAGCACCTGGAGAAAACCCACGCTGGTCACCGGAAGTACGGAAAATACTCCGTACAGACAGCACGTATAGTCAGGATCGAACACTTGTCTCTGGCGCAGTAAGGCAACAACTCTACCGCTGTGCCACCGTGCCACCTCCTTTGAGTAAAAATGATGCCGCTCTGGTTCATTTTAAATCTTTACCCCCTCTCACCCTATGCCTATGTCATCTGGTTCTCAAATCCCCTACTCTGGGTAAGAAGGTCTGTTCATTATCTAACTATTACTCTCATGTTTGTGTACGTCATGAGAGCGCTCTTCGTGTGGGCAATTACAATGATGGGCAGGGCTATGCATGTGATTGACTGGGTCTCTCTTCGAACATTCCTTAAGCTCCAAGACTTAGGTATCTGTACCTCCCGTTGAAACAGCTCATCGATGTTAGGGCGCAGTGCTGACGGAGAAACGATACGGAAATATATCGTATCTCTATCGAGGTAAGGGATTGGAATCATATTTCAACCAAACCCCCCCCCCCCCACACACACACACACACCACCACCACCCACCCCACATAAAGCAAGCTAAAGAACAATAAATTATACATTTAACAAATACTAAAAATAAGAAAGAAGGAAGGGACGAGTCAGACTATTGGCTAGTTCACCAGAGGAGGTTTCGCGAATGGTCTCAGGAATGAGTGGTTTAACGCATGCAGGCGCTGGGCCTGGACTCCACTTTTCCAATGTTCGATAGATTCAGGATCAGTTACTGTAGATTGGAGTGTAGCTAATGTTATCCCACAGTTTATGAAAGGCGGGAGAGAGAATATAGGGAATTATAGACCAGTTAGCCTGACATCGGTGGTGAGGAAGATGCTGGAGTCAATTATGAAAGATGAAATAGCCGAACATTTGGATAGCAGAAACAGTATCGGTCCGAGTCAGCATGGATTTACGAAGGGGATATCATGCTTGACTAATCTTCTGGAATTTTTGAGGATGTAACTTGGAAAATGGACAAGGGAGAGCCAGTGGATGTCGTGTGCCTGGACTTTCAGAAAGCATTTGATTAGGTCCCACATAGGAGATTAGTGGGCAAAATTAGGGCACATAGTAATAGGGGTAGTGTGCTGACATGGATAGAATATTGGTTGGCAGACAAGAAACAAAGTGTAGGGATTAACGGGTCCCTTTCAGAATGGCAGGCAGTGCCTAATGGGGTACCGTAGGGCTCTGTGCTAGGACCGCAGCTATTTACAATATACATCAATGTTTTGGATGAAGGGATTCGAAGTAACATTAGCAAATTTGAAGATGACGCAAAGCTGGGTGGCAGTGTGGACTGTGAGGAGGATGCAATGAGAATGCAGGGCGACTTGGAGAGGATGGGGGATTGGACAGATGTATGGCAGATTGAGTTTATTGCGGATAAATGTGAGGTTATCCACTTTGGTATCAAAAACAGGAAGGCAGATTACTATCTAAATGGTGTCAAGTTGGGGAAAGGGGGAGTACACAAGATCTGGTGTTCCTTGTTCAAACGTAGTAACAGAGAAAGTAGTTGCAGGAGGTGGCCATTCGGCCCTTCGAGCCAGCACCGCCATTCATTGTGACCATGGCTGTCGTCCTCAATCAATAACCCGTGCCAGCCTTCTCCCCATATGCCATGATACCACTAGCCCCTAGCCCCTTGTGGCAGGAAATTCCACAAATTCACATCTCTCTGGGTGAAAACGTTTTTCTCACCTCAGTCTTAAATGGCCTCCCCTTTATTCTAAGACTGTAGCCCATGGTTCTGGATTCGCCCAACATTGGAAACATTTTTCCTGCACCTAGCTTCTCCAGTCATTTTATACCTTTATAAGTTTCTATACGATGTCCCCTCATCCTTCTAAACTCCCGTGAATACCAGCCTAGTCATTTAAATCTTTCCTCATATGACGGTTCCGCCATCCCAGCGATCAATCTCGAAAACCTACGCTGCACTGCCTCAATCACAAGGATGTCCTTCCTCCAATTAGGAGACCAAAACTGTACACAATACTCCAGGTGTGTACTTACCAGAGCCCTATACAATTACGGAAGAACCTCCCTACTACTATACTGAAACCCTGTTGTTGTGAAGCCAACATTCCAATAGCTTTCTTCACTGCCTGCTGCACCGGTTAATCAGGTTATGAACGTAAGCATGCAGGTACAGCAGGCAGTGAAGAAAGCCTTTGGAACAAGAAGAGTCGAGTGTAGGTGCAAAGAGGTCCTTCTGCAGTTGTTAAGGGCCCGAGTGTGGCCACACCTGGTGTATTGTGTGCAGTTTTCGTCCCCAAACTTGAGGAAAGACATTCTTGCTATTGAGGGAGTGCAGCGAATGTTTGCAAGATTAATTCTCGGGATGGCGGGACTGTCATATGCTGAGAGAATGCAGCGGCTCGGCTGGTGCACTCTGGAGTTTAGAAGGATGAGAGGGCATCTTATTGGAACATATAAGATTGTTAAGGGTTTGGACACGCTAGAGGCAGGAGACGTATTCCCGGTTTTGGGGGATTCCAGAACAAGGGGCCACAGTTTCAGAATTAGGGATAAGTCAATTACAACGGAGATGAGGAAACACTTTTTCTCACAGAGAGTTGTGAATGTGGAACTCTGCCTCAGAGGGCCGTGGAGGCCAGTTCACTGGATACTTTCAAGAGAGAGCTAGATAGGGCTCTTAAAAATAGCGGAGTCATGGGATGTAGGGCGAAGGCTGGAACGGGGTACTGATGGGGGATGATCAGTCATGATCCTATTGAATGGCGTTACTGGCTTGAAGGGTCGAATGGCCTACACCTGCACCTATTGTCTATTGTCTATTGTCTATTGTCTAAAAGGACATACCTTAGGAAGGAGATGAGGATGCATGTATTTAGTTAGAGGGCGGTGAATCTGTGGAATTCATTGCCACAGAAGGATGTTGCGGACAGCAATGGATAATTTTAAGGCGAAGCTCGACAGGTTTTCGATTAGTAAGGGTGTCAGGGGTTATGGGGGAAAAGGCATGAGAATGGGATCGAGAGAGAATGATAGATCATTTAAAGATGGAACAGCTAAGTGGAATTAATTGGCCGAATTGTGTACTTATGGTCCTATAACTTATGAAGCCATGAACCTGGCATCAAATTCAGCACCTCTGGAGACGTTGCGCCCCACCCAAGTTTTCCGTGCGGTTGCAGGAGGTTTTTGTCAGTCTCCCGACGTGCTTCCACTACCTGCAATCTCCGACAACCACCTGCAACCTCCGGGAACAGCACGGAAACCTTGGGTGGGGCGCAAAGTCTCCAGAGGTTTCTGTTCAGGTTTCCTAAGTGGGACAGAGGCATTATACATCGGCGAGACTAAACGTAGACTGTGCGATCGTTTAGCTGAATACCTTCGCTCAGTCCGCCTGCACCGACCTGATCTCGCGGTTGCAAAATACTTTAATTCCCCATCCTATTCCCACACAGACCTTTCTATCCTAGGTCGCCTCCATTGTCAGAGTGAGGCTAAACGCAAATTGGAGGAACAACATCTCATATGTCGCGTGAGTAGCTTACAGCCCAGTAATATGATTATTGATTTCTCTAACCAGCTACCTCCGGCATTCCTCCTCTCTCTCTCCCACCCCCACCTAAATTGCAACAGTTTCTCGTTTTCAACCAACAAACAGCTGTCAATGGCCTGTTCCTTTTAACATCATTACTTTTTTTGCCAATCTGTCATTCATTGTACTTTATCTCTCCACATTACCGTCTATATCTGTCACTTCCATTATCTCTAACCAGTCTGAAAAAGGGTCTCGACCCGAAACGTCACCCATTCCTTCTCTCCAGTGATGACGCCTGTCCCGCTGAGTTACCCCAGCCTTTTGTGTCTGTCTTAGAACAGTTTCATCAGCATGTTGGCGGGAATGGAAGTCTCCAGATATCAGGGGAGATTGAATCGCGCGAGATCACTTTCGCTGAAATGCGGGAGGCTGGAGATGACTTTGTGGAGGTACACACAATGTATTACATAGAGTCACATAGCCATAGAGTGATACACTGTGGAAACAGGCCCTTCAGCCCAATTTGACCACACCGGGTATCATGTCGCAGCTACATTAGCCAAGCCTTCCGGCATTTGGTCCATATCCCTCCAAGCCTGTCCTATCCATGTACATGTCTCACTGCTTCTTAAATGCCGGGATAGTCCCTGCCTCAACTACCTCCTCTGGAAGCTTGCTCGCTATATCCATCACCCTTTGTGTGAAAAGGTTACCCCAAAGATTTTTATTAAATCGTTTCCCATTCACCTTAAACTTGTGTCCATTGGTCCTCGGTTCACCTATTCTGGACAAGATACTCTGTGCACATACACGATCTATTCCTCTCAACATCACTTCTATCAGATCACTGCTCCTGCATTGCAAAGTATAGAGTCCCAGCCTACTCAACCTCTGTCCATAGCTCAGACCCTCCTGTCCTGTAAACATCCTCGTAAATCCTCCCTGTGCCCCTCCCAGCTTAACAATATCTTTCCTATACCATGATGCCCAGAACTGAACGCAAAACTCAAGATGTGGCCTCACCAACGTCTTATACAATAAGATAGTATAGATAGGATTGACACAACGTGCTCGAGCAACTCAGCGGGAGAAACGGCTTCCCATGAGATCAATGTTAGCGCGGCGCGATGATGCAGATGTAGATTTGCGGCCTCACTGCGTCAGAGACCCGGAATCGATCCTGACTACAGGCGCTGTCTGTGCAGAATGTGCACGTTTTCCCTGTGACCTGCAATGGGTATTCTCCAGGTGCTACGGATTCCTCCCACACTCCAAAAACATAGGTTTGTACGTGAATTGGCTTGGTAAAATTGTAAATTGTTCCGAGTGGGAAAGTGTTAGTGTGCGACGACAGGGTGGAGCGGACGGTGGGCCGAAGGGCCGCTTTCCGCGCTGTTTCACTAAACTAAACTATACTAATAACTAAACCTCAATGCCACCTCTACAACGGAACATAACAACCCACTTCTTACACTATTCTGGACTGCGTGGTTTAAAACACATGTTTTTGTTCTAACACCTTGCTATTTTTGCTCGGACTTCTTTATTTTTGAATGTGTGCATTGTCCTAGTCACTGTAAGGGTGATGCTGTAACAAACCGATGTGGCATAGAACTGGAAATCCACCCAGTGCGCGCATTTGACAATGAACGCCAGTTGACTTGAACGTGATTCTCCATCTCAGTTAAACCCCATTCACTAAGTCTATGGGCCACTGTTTCACGTTCGTCCCCACTCAGTGCCACTCCTGACCGAACGATCTTCAATATTCCTTCTTCAGTTTCCACACCTCTCACCATCAGTCACACTTATACACACAAAGTACGCCAATAAACCTAGTTTACCTTTAAGACACAGCGTGGAGACAGAATCCCCGGTCCACCGAGTCCATGCCGGCCATTGATTACCCGTTTGAAGATGTGTGTCAACCCAAATCATCGCTTATTTCTTTCCACCAGAGATGCTGCCTGACCCGCTGAGTTACTCCATCGTTTCGCATCCTGCACATTATGGGGGCATTTTGCACAAGCCAAGTAACCCTCAAAACTGTAGGTGCTTGCATGCCGGTGGAAACCCGAGCAACTGGAGAAACCCCACGCGGTCGGAGTGCAAACGTACAAACTCTGTACAGACATCACCTGTCCTCAGGGTTGAACCTGCCGCTGTAAGGCAGACACTTTACCGTTGCACCGCCAAGCCGCCCTTACGCCCTTCTCTACTAGTTTGATATTGATTGAGTTTAGTCGTTTGTCACGTGTTCCGATGTACAGGGAAATACTTTTGTTGCCTGCTAATCAGCCAGTGGAAAGAAAAGACATGCTTGCAATCAAACCATTTACAGTGTCCATAAACAGGATAAAGGTAATAACGCAAGTAACGTTTAGAGCAAGATGAAGTCCGGTAAAGTCAGATCAAATATAGTCCGAGGAACTCCAATGGTGCAGAGAACAGCTCAGGACTGCTCTCCAGTTGTTTTTGTGTATTGGGTGAGCCTATGTGTCTGTGATGCTGCTGCATGCACTATTTGGCTTGGAACTCGAAATTCACCGTGTGCGCGCATTTGACAATGAACTCCACTTGACCTGAACGTGATTCTCCATCTCAGTTAAACACAATTGTACAAGTCATTTACTCAGTCTACAAGCCACTCTTTCACGTTCGTCCCCTCAAAGTGCGCCCCGTGACCGAACGCTCTTTAATATGTTTTCACCAGTTTCCACACCACTCCCCATCAGTCACCATTTCCGATTCAGATTCAGATTCAATTTTAATTGTCAGTGTACAATACAGAGACAACGAAATGCATTTAGCATCTCCATGGAAGAGCGACATAGCAAATTATTTGAATAAATAATAATAAGTGTCCGGGGGAGGGGGGGGGGTAATTGGCAGTCACCGAGGTACGTTGTTGAGTAGAGTGCCAGCCGCCGGGAAGAAGCTGTTCCTGGACCTGCTGATTCGGCAACGGAGAGACATGTAGCGCCTCCCGGATGGTAGATGGGTAAACAGTCCATGGTTGGGGTGAGAGCAGTCCTTGGCGATGCTGAGCGATGCTGAGCGCCCTCCACAGACAACGCTTGCTTTGGACAGACTCAATGGAGGGGAGCGAGGAACCGGTGATGCGTTGGGCAATTTTCACCACGCTCTGCAATGCCTTCCTGTCGGAGACAGAGCAGGTGCCATACCATACTGTGATACAGTTGGTAAGGATGCTCTCGATGGTGCAGCGGTAGAAGTTCACCAGGATCTGAGGAGACAGATGGACCTTCTTCAGTCTCCTCGGGAAGAAGAGACGCTGGTGAGCCTTCTTGATCAGAGTTGAGGTATTGTGGGTCCAAGAGAGGTCATCGGAGATGTTGACTCCCAGGAACCTGAAGCTAGAAACACGTTCCACCTCCGTCCCGTTAATGTGGATGGGGGTGTGCGTGCCGTCCCTGGACTTCCTGAAGACTACAATGAGCTCCTTGGTCTTGTTGGAGTTAAGGGCCAGGTGGTTGTCAGCGGACCATGCTGCTAAGTGCTGGACCTCCTCCCTGTAGGCCGACTCGTCGTTGTTGCTGATGAGGCCAATCACTGTTGTATCATCTGCATACTTGATGATGGTGTTAGTACCATGTACAGGTGTGCAGTCATATGTGAAGAGGGAGTAGAGGAGGGGGCTCAGCACACAGCCCTGTGGAACGCCGGTGTTCAGGGTGAGGGTTGAAGAGGTGTGCTTGTCTAACCTAACATACTGGGGTCTGTTGGTTAGAAAGTCCAGTATCCAGTTGCAGAGGGAGGGGTCGATGCCCAGGTTACCGAGTTTGGTGATCAGTTTTGAATGGATAATGGTGTTGAATGCTGAGCATTTCTTCTTCTTATCGAGTCCACACACAAGATTAGAAGTTGTTCAGCCAGAGCTGAACACACTTTTCGGCATCTGCACAATGGTGTCTGTCTTGCGCTTCTTGTGCTTCTTGTGCGTGGTGGTGGAAAGATTGGTTGAAACAGGGCCGCGACGTGAACGCTCTTTCCTTGGCCCCAAATGCTGAGCTGTAATCGATGAACAGCATTCTTACGTAAGTGTATAGTCCCCCATTTCAGTCCTCCTTATGCACACTAAAGAGCCCGACATAGTATGCCAATAACAAAAGCTTATCTTGGTTTAAGATACAGAGAGGAAACTGGGCCATCGATCCACCGAGTCCACGCCGACCCGTCTGAAGAAGGATCGCGACCCAAAACATCGCCTATTCCTTTTCTCCAAAGATGCTGCCTGACCCGCTGAGTTACTGCAGGGTATTTTGTCTTCTGTGCACTGTTTCTATGTTATCCTGGTTTCGCATCGTACTATGGGCACTTTTTCCGAAGCCGATTTTAACTCTTTGCAAAACTAAACTCTACCCATTAAGTCGCGCATTTCACTTTTCCTGGTAACGGAAGGACATTCACTGTGACAAGAGAACAGATTGAACCCGCACGTTATTGCGTTTCAAAACACACACGCCTACACCGAAACACAGTCGCGATACTCCTGGTAAATCCAGACCCCTCCGAAAGGTCACACCCGCGTTCGCGCTCCGGACGACTCTCCCGTCCCCTCACTTACCCGTCACCCCGACAAGTGCTAGTGAATGGTAGAACACATCTTGGACCAACAGGAACACCAGATCTCTCACCCTTGTAACGAATATTCAGGTGGGGTGGAGACAGCCCCGCAACTGAATGGAAGAGCGTGCAAGAACGCCTCCTCATGTATGTAGGTCCGGGTGGAACTGAAGACTCAAGAGATTTGGCAGCAGCTTCGGAGAATGCAACAATTAGATTAGCTGGTGCACTCGGAGACGGTGGTCGTCCTAGCGGGGAACCTATCTGTTTATTGAGATTGCGTAAATAGCGTCTAACGCAACGTTGCTAAATCGTCTCCAGGTGCAAACGGGAATAAAATTAAGGGTATTTTGTCCCCCATGTGTGCAAAAGCGGTGAGACTGGGTGCATCTCGATAAATTTTAAGTGCACCAGGGCAACTCAATTGTGTTAATTGTCGATGAAGCCCCAAGGAAAGGTTGGCTTTGCATCGGGGCGCCTGGAATCGCAGAAAGTGCCATCCCGAGCCAATACAGGGAAGAGAGGACGGTTAATTGGAATTAGAATACCCTCATCATTTCTCTTACCGGAGGTCCCACCGATGGTGTGCACGCATTTCTCACACCATCTCCCATCAATCTCGCCAACCTAGTCCGTTTCTTTCCTCAGCTTCCATCGCGTGTCACGCATTTACCCGTTTTTCCTCCTTTACGTTTCTTTCTTCAGCGCCTCTTCTCTCTCTGGAGTCATAGAGTGGGTGATGCAGCGTGAACACAGGCCCTTCGGCCCAGCTTTCTCACCGGCCATTATGTCCCTGTTACAGCAGTCCCACCTGCCCTATTTGGTCAATATCACTCCAAACCTGTTCTATCCATGTACCTGTATACCTATTTCTTAAATGTTGGTATATTCCCTGTTTCAACTTCCTCCACTGGCTTCTTGTTCCATAGACCCACCACCTTCTGTGTGAAAAGATTACCCCTCAGATTCCTATGAATGTTTCACCCTTCCTTTGAAACATGCAGTATGGCCACTGGTCCTCAATCCCCCTCTTCTGGGCAAGAGACTATGTGCATCTACACGATCTGTTCCTTTCATGATGTTATGCATCTCTATAAGGTCATCCCGCATCCTCCTGCGCTCCAAGAAATAGAGTCCCAGCCTACACAACCTCTCCCTATAGCTCAGACCCACTCGTTCTGGCAAAATCCTCGTAAATATTATCTGTATCTTTTCCAGCTTGACAACCTCTTTCCTTTAAACACGATGCCCAGAACTGAATACATTACTTTAAATGCCGCCTAACCAACATTGCAACATGACCTCCCAACTTCTGTACTCAATACACCGACCGAGACCAATGTGCCAAAAGCCCTTTTCAACACCCAGTCTACACGCGACTCCATCTTCAAGAAACCATACTCTATCTGACACCGTTTTGTTTCCTTCCAACCTCAAGATGTTGTCATTTTTCTCCACCCACCCAGCCGATCGACATTATCTTCGCCTTGATAACCGGCTACGAGGTCACCCTTCCGCCTCCACCCTTCCAGGCGAAACAACCACAGCCACTCCGGTTACTCTATATAAGTCGTGACCTCCCCCCCCCCCCCCCCCCCCCCCCACCACCACTTCTCCCGCCATCACCCTTGTGAATCTTTTCGGCACTAATTCCATGGCAATTCTCCTACAGTCTGTGACAGCTGGCAATAGGTATAGCATATGTGGCTGAAGTGGCGGCGCTGCCTTGCAGCTGCGGCTCGCCTGCAGTCCGTTTGCCTTTTCTGTTTTTTTTGTTTTCGCTTGTCCCGTTTTTACAGTTTATTTCGGTTTATTTAGTTGTGTATGCGTGGTGGGGGGGGGGGGGGTGTAACATGTTTTTTGACTCTTCCTTCGGGGGGGATGCGACCTTTCTTGCCGTATCCCCCGTCTCCGTGTCCGTCTGTGCTGAGGCCTATCGCGGAGCTGGCGGCCTCCAACTGCGACCGACCTCGAGGCTGCGGAGTCAGAGCCAGGACTTACCAACTGGCCGACTTCGGGGCTGTGGTTGCGGTGCGACCCAACTTCCGACCCGACTTTGGAGCCTCGGAGGCTCGGCCGCGGGCCAGTGGACGACATCATCGGGAGCTCGAGTTCTGTTTTCCGGAGCTCCCGCAACTGCAGCTGCGTCCGCTGGACTGGAGGACGGCAGCTTCGGCAGCTTCGGCCGCCCCGGGCCGCGGAGTTTGAACCGGCCCGTTTGCGGAGCTCGGATTCACCCGCGGGACTTACCTACCATCACCCGGCGGAGTCACAACATCGGAGGCTTGGATTGCCTCAGATCAGAGGGAGAGCAAGGAGGGAAGAGACAATGACTTTGGGACTTTAACTGTGTTGAGTGTTGTTATTTATTCTATGTTATGACTGCAGGCTAAACCATGTCGTTGCACTGTAAAGTGCAATGACAATAAATTGAATCAAATCAAATCAAATCAAATATCTTTCTTTTAAGGTATTGTTCGCTCATGCTTAGAATGCTCTGCCGAATTATTGCAAGAGGCGAGCATCGCCCGCTGATATCAGCACCGGCCATGAATATATGAGTTGTCATTGAATATATGATTTAATATCTTTGTTCCTTGTAAGACCTGTAGAATTGGTCGACTATATGTATCTCTGGTGCAATAAAACGACGATAACGCGGTACCTTTTTGGGAAAGTGAAGACTGCAGCGTGGGTAATGTTATTCCGTTGTTTAAGATTGGTAGCAACGACAGCATGTGTATCAAAGACAAGCCATGGAATTACAAATCCGTGAGTGGAACGATATTGGAGGATAATTTTAGGGAAATTATCTGCCAGCATTTAGGTGGACAGACTAATTAGGCAATGGGCGTGGGAAATCGTGTCTCTCAAATGTGATGGAGATTATTTGGAATAGCTCGATGACCAAATTGTGGATGTTACCAGCATGGATTTTAGAAAGGCCTTTCACAGGAATCGTTGATTTAGAATGATGATATGTGTATGTGTGTGCGGGGTGGGGGGGGGGGGGGGCGGAGGTTGAACTTAATTGAAACTGACCGAATAGTGAAACGCCCGGATAAAGTGGATGTAGAGAGGACGTTTTCACTAGTGGGAGAATCTAGGACAAGAAGACATAATGTCATAATAAAATGACGTACTTTTACAAAGGAGATGCCGGGGCATATTTTTAATTAAGAGGGTGGTGTATCTGTGGAATTCATTGCCACAGACGCCCGTGGAGGCCAAGTCATTGTGTATTTTTAAGGCGGAAATTGAAAGTGTCTTGCTTAGGGGTTATGGGGTGAAGGAAGGAGAATGGGGTTGAGAGGGAACGATAGATCAGCTACGTTGACTGGCGGTGTAGACTTGATGGGCCGAATTGCATAATTGTACTTGGATAACTTGTGAACAGTAGGTAGACTAATCTAAATGGTTAGATTCCATGGAGACCAAGATGAGCGACTCAATTCTATTCACAATTGACTTGGAAGGAGGAGTTAAAGTGAGGATTGCATTTCATAGAA